>NC_077243.1:78088024-78393079 GCF_947179165.1 Solanum dulcamara | reverse complement strand
TTAGTATTCAGCTTCGTCAGCGACCTATCGGCGTTATCGGTGACGGTAAACGACGTAGAGTGCGTTCAGGAATACGTGCTGTATGAAGGCGATACAATTTCAGGGAACTTCGTTGTTGTAGATCATGAGATCTTCTGGAGCTCGGATCATCCCGGCATCGATTTCACTGTATGACTTTTTTTGTTCCCCCTTTCTCTGAAGTATAAATCCTTGATCTTAATGCTTAGTTATTTGAAATGTGAAGTTGATTTAGTTTGACTGTTGCCAGATCCTGTTTTTATAGATTAAAAAGGGATAGCAACAACAATATACTGTAATCCTACTGGTGGGGTCTGGAGAGGGCAGAGTCTCTACTTTTAGAAATAGAGAGACTAAGATAGAGAGGTTGATTCCGATAGATATTTAGCTTAAGATAAAGTATTTCCAAGCAGTTTGAGATTGAAAAGGGATAAATCCCCTTTAAATTTGATATTGTATGCAAAAAGCTAACTAGTTATCTGACCTGAGGGTGTGGTATAGACGGATAGTGGTCAATGAACTCGGAGTAGAACCATGAGGTGTTAGGTTCAAATCCACAGATACACTAGGTGATTTCTCCCATTAGGCTAAGTTTTGGGGAGGTAGAAGATATTTGGTGGAATAGTTGATGTAGTATCATCAAAAATAAAATGAACTAATCATATGTCCTCTTTATGCACCTGAAGCACTGATGGTTGACCATCCTCTTCCTCAATCCTCAGGTTCTTCCCACCCTTTAAATCTGGAGTTCACCAACTTTTTTGCAACTAATGCGCAACCTTGCATGTGCCTATCTTCCATGAAGGCATTACAAAAGAAAGCAACTTTGCAAAAATTTTATAGATGCTTATTATTAGACTTCTAGCTTTGAAGTTCTTTCTTGACAGTGGAGATACTTTCCACCATAATAATGGGAAAGATGTATTAGCTCTCTTTCATACATGCCCTTTTTTATGGAAAAAAATTGTTCTTTGATATCATTTTTTGACTAAACTATTGACATTTTGAAAGAACGCCATAAGAAACCGGGGGATTGAATTAAAAGAGACTTTTGAGAGTGTAAATAAAAAAAATAGGACACGAGTCTTGAAAATGAAGTAAAAGGGACTCTTTTTTAATTAGTGATAATGACACATATTTTAAGAACCCACAAGTTTTTTTAATTTACAAAAGACGCCTTCTCTTTTGTTTCCTGCCCCTCATCCACCCCTCAGCCCCATCCTCCCCAACCTCCCCTCCTCCACGTCATCATCACCTCCAAACAACTGGCAGATGTTTAAACATTTGTCTAAACAACTAACAAATGTTTTCATATCTCGGTCTCCAAAACAATTAGCAAATATTTTCATCTCTCTCCAAACAACTAGCTGATATTTAAAATATTCTCATTGTTTTAACTAAAGAATCATAAAAAACACCTAAACAACTTAGGTTGTTTAAATATCTTTTGGTTGTTTGAACTAAGCAACTTTTGGTTGTTTAAACAATTTTTGGTTGTTTAAACAACTTTTGTTGTTTGAACTAAACAACTTAGGGTAGTTTAAACAACATCTCTTGGTTGGTTGAACAACTCCTGTTTATATAAACAACATATCAATTTTTTTTTATAATTTTCACAATCAAATCGGAGTGAAGATAAAAATGAGGATGACAACATCCGAAGAAGAAGAAGATGAAAACACAAAAAGTTTGAAAAGAAAGGGAAAACGGAGAAGAAAAAAGGCAAAGAAGTTTAGGAAGAAGAAGATGAAAGGGAAAAGGAACAAGAGCGTTTAAAAAAATGGAGAAAAGAAAAGAGAAGAGAAGAGAGGAGGGAAAAGGAGAACAGAGGTTTAAAAAAATGGAGAAAATGAATGGAATTTAGGGTTTTATTAAAAGTTTTTGATCTTTTAATTTTTACCCTAAACTTTTAAATATTCTAATTCAACCCCATCTCTTCATAATTAACCCCTAATTAAATGTTTATAACAAAAGAAAAAGAAAAAAAAATAGAAATCCCCTATCCTTCATTCCACTCTCAAAAATCCCTTTTAGCTCATTTTCCCTAAGAAACCATCAAAAGCTTGGGAGTTTGTCCCCAAGGCAATTCTTAACTATTTACCAATCCTTCCTGAAAATTCCTCTCCAACCACTCCCCCCTTATCTCCTATCCCCTGCCCCCTCCTCCTTCCCCATAATGTACTGCTAAAGGCTACATCCTCCAATCTAAGACTCCAAACGACATCCTCCCTATATAGATATATATAGAACCCTTCAATTTCACTTCCATCTGCTCTTCTCCCTTGAAAACTAATCCCTACAACTCAATTTCTCTAAGAAGTTTCTTCATTTGTTCACTATAGCTGGAGCAATGGAAAAATTGTATACAATATCTTTCGTTTAACGGTTTAACCATATCACCCTTTAATTTTGCATGTAACTAGTTTCCGGAGCAATTGAGATTGGATCACATTTGTTTTTTAAACAAAAATAAACCTTTTGTCATATGGTTTTGCTTTGTTCCAGATTTATATTTGTTTTCTTCTTCTAAGAAAAAGAGTTCTTCTTAGCTTTGCATGTACATATTCTTCTTCTACCTCATACATATAGCTGCAAGGTCTCTTCTACTTAGATTACTTAGAAGAAGAACAAAAGAAAGTGAAGATGAGTTCCGCTGCTGGACTTCAACTTAAATTGAATTCGAGTCGAAATTTCTTTGCTAGGTATATGGAACGAAAATCGCAGAGGAGAATATTTTCCACAAAAAGTATTGGTTTGTTTAAGGTTTTGGTTGTGTTAATTGTCAAAGTTTATTTAGAATGATCATGATTTACATTCAGGTTAGGAAATATCTTATTTTCTACTTCCTGATGTTTTAAGATGAAAATCATTAAAAGAGGGGAAATTGTTTATGCCTTTGAGAAGATGGACATTTTTGACAGGAGTATAACCTAGCACAAGTCCTATTCTTGTATGACTTCATCTGCGCCTAAATACCATTGTAGATGCTCCCAGTGTTGTCCAAAAGCTAGCATCAATTTTACTTCTCTACATTGTCCTTACCACCATAACCCTCTAAACCACCCTCCAGGACAATCATATCTCCCATTTTAACTTCTAAGACATTAAAAAAGATGATTAACGAAATGATTTTCCTTCACTAAAGCATCCTAATACTTTTTATGTGGAAATATCTTTTCTATTAGCTAAGTTGAGCTTAAAATTTGTTATATGTTTTATGGTTTACGATAAGTAAGCAAAGCATATTTTACTTCTCTTTTGCTACCCATTAAATCCATATCTCTTTTGTTTCTTTATTCTTATTCTTGCTCTTTGCCTCTTTCTAAGTCTAAAATAGGCAGTTGATTATCAACCCATGATTTGAGATGTGGGAAGGCAATGAAGTTTTTGCCTTTTAGCATAATTAAAAGTTGAAAGCAGTGCTTAAGTTCACAAAATCCACAAGACTATTGCTTTGGACATTGATCCCCTATGTCCGTTAAGAAGCATCCTTTATATTGAAACAGAGTGTATCAGAGCTTTGTAGATTAAGAGAGAGGCCAATTAGTTTGATAGCTTAGTACTTCTATATCTACAAACTTCATGATTTCCAGATTTCTCTACACTGAGTATGTTGTTGTTGTCATTGCTTAGGTATGTGCTCTGCTCCGACTAGCTTGGCCTTGCGCTGACCTATGAGCTTCTGCCTACTTTTGAGTCCCAAGTTGTCAAACAGAGCTATCTTATCTGATCCCAGAGGCCAGACAAACTTAAGCATTAAATCATAACATTAGAGTTTGGATTAGCTAACTTCACTTAGATCCTATGTGTTTGATGCTCTCTGAAGGGATAACCCTCAGCTAGGATTGACCCTCTCAGTCGATGTAGCATAGGATTTACCATTTGTCTCACTCAGCCTAGATGCATCAATGAAACAGATCTTTCAAGCATCCTTTGCTGAGCGGTGAGCTTATAAACCAATACCTATTGGGGCAGCTTACACAGAGTGATACTACTCAAGTAGGGATTTCTGTAGTTCCAGGTTGCTCCCTAGATTTTCTTATCCAGCCTTAGCTCTTCAGCTCTGTTGCTCTCTATCATTTTCAATGAACCTCACTTTTTTGGGGGGTGAGGATCATACCACTATCGGTGACTTCGGAAACCATTCTCCTACTATACAACTACTTCATCCTTCTTCACAATTCTATTCTTCTCCTCTCTCCACCTCGTACAGCCTCTTCTGCACATTCTCAAACCCACTAGCTCTTATGTGCGAAGCTTATTCCCAACTATCAACCATCTACCATTCTTGACGGGGGAAGGTTGAAGATGGAATAGATAAGTATGATTGTCCTTTGTGCTCATAAGAAGTCATGGGAATTCAACTTCTCTTTGTGTGAAATCAGTTTCTAACTCATTGCCATGTCTTTGCATGGCTGATAAATGTGTTATGGTTCCCATGATCATAAATTAGAGTAATGCAACTAATTGAATGTAATAAAGGAAGTGACGAACGCACTTTGTATGACTTAATAGCATGGCCTCAATTTACTCGAGAAATTAAAGTTGAAGATATGCTCGAAATGAAAATATTTTACACAAGCATAACACAGAGTACATTCTTTTTCTTTTGATTCCGCTTTCTCTCTTCTGCTACTTAGGAAAATAGAATACAACCCAAGATGTGTTCCTTTTGCTGAATTTTTTTACTCATGCAGGTGACATCACCGGGAGGAAATGTCGTTCACACAATGAAGGGAACATCAGGTGATAAGTTTGAGTTCAAGGCCCCAAGGAGTGGGATGTTCAATTTCTGTTTTCATAATCCACATTCATCGCCAGAAACAGTCTCGTTCTACATACATATTGGACACATTTCCAATGAGCATGACCTTGCCAAAGATGGTTTGTCTTCTTTGCTGCAGTATTGTTCTTTCATGGCTAGGATTAAGCTTGTTATATGTTCTGTTTGTCCATTCCTCTTCTTAGTTATACTCTTTACTGACCTTTGCAGAACATTTGGACCCCGTCAATGTCAAAATTGCCGAACTAAGAGAGGCATTGGAGTCAGTTACAGCAGAGCAGAATTACTTGAAAGCACGTGATTCTCGTCATCGTCGTAGTGAGTCTTGAATCTTTTCCTTGATAGAAAACTTAATTGATTTCTACTTCTAAAGATTTATATGTATAAAAATGTTTACCTTCCAGCAATCATTCCCTAGTTTATTACCTGGTTTGGTAGATTTGCTTTTTAATGAGATATTTCTCATTACTCAACAGAGGCAGCTATTTCTTTTTCGTGTGAACCTAATAATGGTTAATTCTGAAATGGTCAAACCAACCATTGACTGGGTATGGACGTTTAGCGAAGACCGTTGTTGATAAGTCATAATGTGTTCTTAAGATACTAACATCTGATGACTGGGGAATCACTCTGATTTAGCAACCTATTTGGTTTATTAGAATATTTGGACAGGCTAATAGTTTTTGGATGCTGATAATTGCTGGAATAATGTCAATATACTGCTGTTAGTATATTTTGGTTATATGTATCTTGGGTTGAAATTTTCTCCAGCACTTAAAAAAGTTTATTCCTCTGATTCCGAAAATGATCCTTTTTCTCATTTACTATCTGTCCAATTGCTTTATGAATTGAACAAAGCTATGGTTTAAAGTACTTTGAGCATCATCGCTAAGAGATTAAGGTGAAGTTCTCTGTTATTTGAAGAATTGCACTCTTCTATCGCTGAAATGTTGTAGTATCGTTTTTCTTCTCAACTGCTAAATGTGTCTTTAGGTATATATATTTATTTGTTCTTATTTCTTATGATAGATGGGAAGTCTTCTGATAGTTTTTTGTTTGCATTTTTTTTCCTAATTAGCTTATCAACTCCCCGACACCTTTTTATCATCCTGGCGTCGAGCTATTTTTCCACAGGACCTCCCCTACAGTATCGTCACCGCGGCTACGGCTAGCCGATCTTATCATTCCATAAAAAAAATCTATATGTATAGAGAGATCCCCTAGATATACAAATAGAATAGGTGTTCATGGATAGACACACATTCCATTGATTCTAAGTTTTTGGGCTGAAAAAGCTCGTCAATCCAAATGAATCATTCTTCTGGACTCTCTTCCCTCCCCACCCCGAAACTGACCCACGGCACAGCGCCCATTCGCTTCGCGCGCGGGAAGGCAACGAAGTTTAGTTCATGACAGTACTATAAGAATCGGTACGGAACAATCCCACCTGTAACTGTACAGGCTCCCATAACAATAACATATTTTGGTTTAGGTATTTGTTATTGTATCTTTATCCTGGAGCTTCAAAGGACAGAAAAATCATTCATTCCTTTTACTATTTCATTTATGACTTCCATTGTAATAGAAATACCTGTCTTAGGGAGATAGAATTTGAACTGTTGTATTTTGACGTGCATGTTTTCTGGTGCAGCTAATCAGAGCACAAGGGACCGTGTTATATTTTACACCGTCGCTGAGTATATTCTGCTTATATTAGCTAGCGGAGTACAAGTGATGTACATTCGAAGCTTATTCAGTAAGTCCATTGGTTATAATCGTATCTGATGACAAATTTTACAATGCTGCATACGGTCTTTTTTCCGTTGTGGTCCTACAGGAACTTAATTTAGTTGAGAGAAAAGTATCATTCTGGCAGGACTATTTCTGAATTATTTCAAAAGATCAAATGTACTAAAGGTACTTTGTAGTTTGGATGAAATGTCTTGACATTGGTTTATGTTGTATTTGAGTAATTTACAACTGATAAGTTCCAACTTTTACAATTATTTACTATCTCTGTTTTCAAATATTGAATTTTATTTATTTATTGACAAATTGAACTTGTTTTAAATTATTTATTCTTTTGGAAAAATAAGAATTACCTTTGTCAAACTTATCCTTACTGGTTACTATGCGATGAATAGTTAAATATTAACTTTGACTTCCTCAGTAAATCAAAGTTTCCTTCTTTTCGTGAAAATTCTAAATCAAAAGAATAAACAAATATTCTCCACCCATTTTTTTTTTATAGAGATAAGATACCAAAAGATAGAGATAGTCTGGGTGTGTTCGGTACGAAGAGAAATATTTTTGATCGAAATTTTTTTTCTAGAAAATATTATGTTGGAAAATAAGTGAGTTTTTTATTTATTTTTTAAGTGTTTGATAAGTAAGTAAAAAAATATTATCCTAATATATTTATATGTAATTTAGCAAAATACTATATAAACGAATGGGATAGGAATGGGGGATTGGGGATGTTAGATGAGTAGGAAAAAAACAACTTGAAATGTTATTTATAAAATTTATTTTCTCTATTTTAATTTGAGTATTTATATTCATTTTATTCTTAAATTTTATATCCAGACTTTTAATACCATCATCATATAAATGAAGCTAATTGTAGCACTTTCGAATCCAACTAAAAATTAAAGATAAGATATATAATGCAATATCATGATGAATAAAATTCAATGGCCTTTGACTAGCTTGGTTGGCCAATTTTATTTAAAATCATTTGTCTCTTTCCTGGATAGTAGGGTGGGCGTCCGGTTTGATTTTGCGAAAGTTTAATTTGGTTTTTGATTTTGAAAAAGTGTGTACCGTTTTTGAGCCAAATTAGATCGATTCAGTTTATTTCGATATTTTTCAAAAAAAAATTTGGTGCGCATAAAAAATTAAAAGGTCATAAGGTAATTCACAATTCACACTCTTCTTTTAAGTTATAAGTTATATTAGTTGTCATTCACATTTCACTGCCCAAATAACCATTAACTAATAAGGAATAATATCAATTAGTTAGTTGTTCGCACTTCAAAGTAACAACTAATAACATTGTGGAATTGAATCAAAATATATATATAATAAAATTTTAAAATATATTTTATATTTATTTAATAAAACTTCAATTCTTTAGTGCAGCGTAAAATTGTAATCCTAATATTGGATATCGAATCGAAGAATCGAAGTTTTCAAAAAAAAGAACCAACATCAAAAAATCAAATTAGTTTGGTTCAGTACGATTTTTCGATATTTATGCCCACTCCGAGATAGTGGAGAAGAAAAGTTTATTTTTAGGACCATCTTCGAATCTAGCCTTAAAATTGTGCAAGGTTCATTCATTGGAAAAGGTTAAGTGCATGTGCTTTAATTTATTAGTAATTTTCCAAAAATAAATAGGAGTAGTTGTTTGTACAAGTTTGAATTCAAACTTTTTTAAAAAGAGGATCTCTAGAAAGTACTTTTTTAAAAAATAAATAAAGTATTCTGTGAATTAATAATTAAAAATATATATAAATTATACTTTCTTTATTTCATATTAAATGAATTTTTAAGAAATTTTTCATTGTTTAAAATAATTAAATTGTTCAAAGTTTAAAATAGATATTTGAAACTTTTTTCATATTTGTCCTTTCATTTATTGAAGTTTTATATTTTTCAGGAGATAAATTACACTACTTGTAAAGTTATATTTATGATTTTACAAAAGGCAATAATGAAAGTATAGTTCAAATTATATCCTTAAATATTTTTTTTAATATATGTGCATTAATTCACAAATTTATTTAATATAAAATGGAGAAATTACTATCTTTTTGCTATATACATTATTCTATTTATCTAGTTACCTAAACTATTACTCATCCCTCTTTATCGAGCCATGCTTATGTAAAGGGTGCGCCACCTAATAACAACTATAACAACTTAAATAATGAATTGGCTTATATGCGTTTGTTATCATAAGTGATATTATAATTCAATATTCAGGTGTTTTTAATATATAAAAATCTTTATACTATCTGCGTGTATAATTAAAAATAAAATAAAATATGTCCCTGACATATAGAAGTGATTCAGTATAATCAGTACAAAAAAAAAATATTTCCTAAATGACACAATTAATATCCCCCTCCAATATTTTATTTTAGTTTTAATCATATAATATAAAATCACCAACTCATTGTCCAAATTCCAAACGGCTATAAATCTTTTGACTGTCTACATTAAACAGCGATAACAAACATGACCTATATATTTTCATCGATGGGGTCGGAGAAGAATGATATATATAGAGAGAGAGATATTTTTTTTTATTTTAGTGGGGATATTAGTGTTGTTTTGATAAACTTTTAAAAAATATTTTATTATAAAAAAAATTAAATAGAAAGTTAGGATGAAAATACTAAACAATAAAAATACAAATAATAAAAATTGTAAAGAACATGACAGAAATAATAAAATTAATGAATAAAATAATACAAACACAATAATAAAAATATTGATAAGTAAATAGATAGATGCTCCAGACTAGAATCTTATTCATAATTGAAAAAAATATATCGTTATATATGTTGAGATTCTAATATTCTAATCTACAACTTTAAATGAGTCTCTATTAAAAAATTGTTTTAACGTCTCGTAACTATTACTTTAACTCCTTTTATATAATTATGAAATCGACTGAACTTTATCAATTCCAACGCAATTTGTTCTTTTGGAGTCGACATAACAAACTACATAAGCTTCCCAACAAAACCAACGTAACTTGAATTCGAATAATTATTTTTTTTAATTATCATGATATAACAACTATCCATTCTGAAAATTTCTATCACTAAAAATAAAGAAAACGCTAAATTATTGACTAATCATCGATACAACAACAACAATTCAGTGAAATCCCACGACATGGGGTATTGACTAATCATCTATCTTAATCTAAAACAATATTTTCAACAAACTAAAAATATGTCATATCTTATCTAATCATCTTTCCTCATTTCTTCCTCAATCTATTAATTTCTCGCACCTCCTTAATAAAGACATGATATATTAGTAGTAGAGTGGTCCAAGGAAAATCAATACTTATTTTATATTCCTAAATTCTCCCTCCAGTTTTTATTTTATTGATAAAAAATCCTATAAAAATAAAAGCCACAAACTCATTTTCAGCTTAAGCCTAAAAGAGAGAAAAGAAGAAGAGCTCTCTGCAACTCCAATGGCGGCCATAACCTCTCTTTCTTTCAAAACTCCAACAAAAATTCAATCTTTACCCAAAACCCATTACGCCATACCTCTCAATCTTCCTTTTTCATGCCGTTCCAAATCCAAAAGAACCGGGTTAATCGGGTCCCGGAACAGAATCCGTTGCGGGTTGTTGATTGAACCTGACGGAGGAAAACTCGTAGAGCTTTTCGTTGAGGAATCACAAAGAGAATTGAAGAGAGAAGATGCTTTTAAAATGCCCCAAATTAAGCTTACGAAGATTGATCTTGAATGGGTTCATGTGTTAAGTGAAGGATGGGCTAGTCCATTGAAAGGGTTTATGAGAGAATCTGAGTTCCTCCAAACTCTTCATTTTAATTCGATTCGTCTAGAAGATGGGTCTGTTGTTAACATGTCGGTTCCGATTGTGCTCGCCATTGATGATTCTCAGAAGAATCAAATTGGTGGGTCGAGTAATGTTGCCCTTGTTGATGATGAAAACAACCCCATTGCCATTCTTAGCGAGTAAGAGAAATTTCTGTGTTTTATTTTTAACTTACACAAAATTTAAGCAGGGGAAGCAAAAAAAAGAAGGTGATTTTTTATTCCCATTTATCCTCACAAACTGATAAGAAAGACACGGGGAACCAAGCATGGGCGTGCTAAAGCATGTTCGCGCTGTCAAAGCATTCTTTCTGAAAAAGTCTGTAGGCCCCTACTTTAGTTCTCTTTTGGGGGCTTACAAGGGTGTTCCGTTAGCAACGGCTCTTTAATGGAACTTTAGCCTTAGCTGGTCGTGACCAAGAAACCAAGTCTCAGTGGATAGAATTACGCGATACTTGTACTGGTGGGGTCAACAGGTACTCCATAGTGTGTCGAAGCTTTAGTGGATAGAATTACTCAGTAGTTATGAAGTAGCACGAACCTATGGAATTATTCCATATGTCCAAGTCTTAGGGGATACAGTTATTTTATACTTGTGCTGGTATTAGTTGAGGTATGAGCAAGCAAGCGGGTAGAATTACTCGGTACTTGTGTTGGTGGGTGTCAACAGGTACCCATAGAATTAATCATGTCTAAGCTTTAGTGGATAGAGTTACTCGATGCTTGTACTAATGAAATTAACTAGTACGTATGGAATTAGCCCATATGTTCAAGTTTAGTGGATAGAGTTATCTGATACCCGTGTTGATGGAAAGCTAATGGAAGGTAACAAGTACTTATGGAATTAATCCATATGTCCAAGTCTTAGTGGATAGAGTTATTTGTACCTGTGTTGGTGGGAGGTAGCAGGTACCGTGGAGTTAGTTGAGGTGTGTGATGCAAGCTAGTTGGGATACCACGGTTATATAGAATAAGAATTAAGATCCATTAAACTGTTATTTTCAACATTGATGTGACTGTTAATTTAATGTTTTTAGGTCACTATATGCAACGAAATCTGAATCGTACTTGTTAATGTTTACTTATGTGTGCTTATAGTGAATATTAAACTAATTGTTGACTTTCTGTAGATGTTTTTGCTTGAAAGTATGTTTTTAATGGTTTGCTTTGGTAAGAGGAACATGTTTTGAATTGATTAATCGGACTTATTTAAAAGGAAAGTTGGATTTTTTTATGCCAGTGCTTTATTTTGTAATTTGTAAGTGGCAATTCGGGTGACATGTCTTGGGTTATAATCTTCCTTTAGGATTTGGAGCAAAGTTTAAATCTATATAGCATAATGGTACTCAAGGAAAAAACAATTGTTTGTAGTAAGCAGTAACTTATTCAAGGTATTTCTATTATTTTAGAACGTTTCGTTTACTGGAAAGGAAATCCAAAGCTATCCCTTTGTTTTCAGAAAGATTTTGATGTTAAATGTGAAGATATTACAACCATTTCCTTTTTTTGAGTCATGAATATACCACCTAGCCTTGTATCTATACATATTCCAGGTGTCTGGATAATATTGGTGCATAGTTTCTCAAATGTTAGTTTGTCGATTTCCTTGCTATTCCCCCTGTTGGTGCATTTCTTCTGTTTTTTTTTTTTGTCACAAATAAATTTTCGAAGGAAAGGTTTACCCTGTAAAATTCTTAGATAGGATATCACAGTAGTTTACCATGTGAAATTGACTTATTTGAACAAACATCTCTGTCTAAAGATAAACTAAAGGTGATTCAGTGTTATGATTTAGTGCTCCCCATAATGTTAGCATGACAAGTAGGACAGGAGAAAACTTGTTCATACTTTTTTGTTAGTTACATTAGTGATTTTTCTTAAGATGCATGAAAAGAACATTCATTCTCCAAAAATCTCGAAAAGAATCAGAATCATATTATGTTTTCCCCAGGATAATTGGCTTGCCACCCTTCGAGTTGTTCTGAAATTGCTCATAAGAAGGCAGAAGCTTGATTATTTTCTATTTGTTTAAGGATGACAATTCATCATGTGCTTCGACTTTGTACATCCAAATAAGTTTGGTTGGCTTCCAATTGTATTTTCTAAGGATTAACATATTTCCAATTGCTTACAATCAATTTTGGTAACAAGCTGGAAGACGCCTATATTTCCTCTTCATCTCGGAATTCTTTTGCAAATCATAAGTATAAGAGAGCCTCAACAACTTGATACACTGGTGGAATCTCTATATGAAATATATTTCTTGTCTCCAATATCAGTAACCTTTGTTTTGATTTAATGACTGAAATTGTTCAAAAGGGGTTTAGTCTGTGATCTACTCAACGAATGCTTTATACATTTTCGAATGTGTCTTAGATATTGATCAGACTGATATTCTGCATTGGTTGTTTAGAAACTGATTTGGCCCTTTTTTCTGCTTTTACTGAATTTTATCATGTTTAGTACCTGCTTGTCAGCAACATAAGTATGTTTACTGTCTTTCTCAACTCTGATGTCTTTCCCTGTTAATTTGGTAATTGTAGTATCGAGATCTACAAGCATAACAAGGAAGAACGGATAGCAAGAACTTGGGGCACCACTGCCCCAGGTCTTCCTTATGTGGATGAAGCTATAACTCATGCTGGAAACTGGTTAATTGGTGGCGATTTAAAAGTTATAGATCCAGTCAAGTACCATGATGGTCTTGACAGGTTCCGGCTTTCACCTGCTGAACTTCGTGATGAATTCACAAGGCGAAATGCAGATGCAGTTTTTGCCTTTCAACTGAGAAATCCTGTGCATAATGGCCATGCACTATTGATGACTGACACGCGTCGGCGACTTCTCGAGATGGGATATAAGAATCCTGTCCTTTTGCTTCATCCTCTTGGAGGTTACACAAAGGCAGATGATGTTCCACTTCATTGGAGGATGAAGCAACATGAGAAGGTTTGTGCTTCTGTTTACCCGCCTGAATTTCTGTTTTTGGCATCAAAATAAGGCACTGAAAATGCTACCCTACTCAGATTTCTTCTCCCCTTCACCAGGCCAAGCTTTCACAGTCCTTTTTGCTCAAAGTTCCTTCTAACATCCGTTCCCTTCTGAACGTATCTGTTCTTGTGTTAATTACTGCTTAAAGAAAGTAAAACAGTTCTCAGTTTCTTTTTATCCCTTTTGTCACTGAAATTCGAGATAAAATTTGATTCACCTTCTCAGTTTGAGTTATGTACTGCCATAGTGTTGCTTTCCAACTCCTATACACAATTGGAACTCTTCTCAGGTACTTGAAGATGGGGTGCTTGATCCAGAGACAACTGTGGTTTCTATATTCCCATCTCCCATGCACTATGCTGGTCCAACCGAGGTGCAATGGCATGCAAAGGCTCGCATCAATGCAGGTGCTAACTTTTATATCGTGGGACGAGACCCAGCTGGAATGAGTCATCCTGTGGAAAAGAGAGATCTGTATGATGCAGATCATGGCAAGAAAGTCCTCAGTATGGCTCCAGGACTAGAACGGCTGAATATCTTACCTTTCAGGGTATGTCAACAAATTAGCCGTGGTTAAAGTGCAACACTTCCCTTTTTCTCTAATGCAAATACTAAATTTTCTTGTAGGTGGCTGCGTATGACAAGACTAAGAATGGAATGGCTTTCTTTGACCCCTCTAGGCCTCAAGATTTTATCTTCATTTCAGGCACCAAGGTTTCCAATCTCTCCATTGGCTCTCAGTGATTTACCTTACCTTACTTGGACTCTTCAAAAATATCACTGGGTATTTGTTGGATCTTCCAAAAGTAATGCAGTTTTCGAGGATCCAACATGGGTGCAATAGTATTTTTGGGGAATTCAAGGAACATAGGTTTTACCCCATTGCACCCCCAATCCCCTCGGAAAGGACCACTTCATTACATTCTCGATGCTCGGAGTCTTCAAAAATGTTGGCAGTTTTTTGAGAATCCAAGCAACATAGGTTTTACCCACTCCACCCCCAACCCTCGGAAAGGACCAACATTATACGATGCTAGATAAAAATAAAAATAATAATTAAAAAACGATGCTAGATTGATTATTCTGCTGCTGTACGGCGTTCAATATCACACAATTAATGCTTCCTTCTTTTTTTCTCCAGATGCGAATGCTTGCAAAGAACAAAGAGAGCCCTCCGAATGGATTTATGTGCCCGGGTGGTTGGAAGGTTTTGGTGGAATACTATGATAGTTTGGCTTCAGCTGAAAATGGCAGAGTTGCCGAACCTGTGCCTTCTTGAATGTTGTATCATCATTGAGAAAGTGATTTACAACATATTTGGGTTAGAAAAATCAACTTTTTTCTCCAAAAGACGAATAATAATAGTGAAGCATGGTATAGGTTGAGGAAAAAGTTTCTCCATCTTGTAAATTCATAGGGCTAAGTTTATTCACACATCTGTGATGCACCTATATTATAGGTACTTGCATTCATGAAAATGAGTTTCCAAGTTTTCAGGATGGATGGACTATGTAGTATAGAGGTTGGAGGATACATCATATGTATTTCATTCTTTTGAATAGATGAAAGCATAAACATTTGTTTTCATTCGTCGCCTTGGTTTCAGTTATCATATTATTCATTGTCATTAGGGCTAAGGTTGCGTATGCACCTCCTTCATTATAGTGAATATGTTGTTTGAAGTTTCAAAATCATTCAAATTTCTATTTAGTGCATTTGCCTTTTTATTTCACTATTACTTATTAGCTCTTAACCAATTCCAAAACCACACTATGGTGTTATGCTCGAGGTACTTGGACACGTGGATCTCTATGTTGCGAGCTAATATTTTCACGTGTTTGGCTCATGGCTTATCCATGAAACACAATTGAATGAAGTTGATAGTCGAACGTTCTCCTCAGTCACCCCGAGTTACTTGGCTCACAACCTCATCCAACTAGGTCAGTATCAATCAGTACATGATATATTATTGAAGGGGTTCGATCAAATCCTCTTCGTCGGAAAGTTATACTTAATTTAAAAATTTGATGCGGGAGGTAGCTAATTCTATGTTTTTTATTAAAATATTATTTAATTTTGAATCTCTTAATCTTAAATTACAAATATATGTAATATACTAAAATGCTCTTTGAATCTTGTAACAAATTTTTTGATTTCCTTGAAACAGACTGAAAAATGCTAATAAAAATGAAATAAATCAAACAAATTGGAATTGAGGGGGTATTATTTTAAGATGACAATCATAAATTAAAATTATTTGAGTGAAGGGTCTTATAGAAACAAACTCTGTCTCAATAGAATTAGTAAAATTTATTACACTCTATCTTTTTCAAATCCGACCTATTAAATTATTAGTTACACTAACTACGTTGTTATTTTACTTGACCATAAGCTCTCTTTCACTCAAAACTCAAATTTTATCAAAAAATCAATCTTTACCAAAACCCGTTTCTTCTTACCTCTCTCATACAGTTCCACATCCAAAACGAACCGGGTCAACCATGCCCCAGACCCGAATCCAATCCGGGTTGTTGATCGAACCCGACGGCGGCAAGCTTGTTGAGCTCTTCGTTGATGAATCACAAAGAGATTTGAAGAGAGAAGAAGCTTTGAAATTGCCTCAAATCAAGCTTACGAAGATTGATCTGCAATGGGTTCATGTATTAAGTGAAGGATGGGCTAGTCCATTGAAAGGGTTCATGAGAGAATCTGAGTTCCTTCAAACTCTTCATTTTAATTCGATTCGTCTTGAAGATGGGTCTGTTGTTAACATGTCGGTTCCGATTGTGCTCGCCATTGATGATTCTCAGAAGAATCAAATTGGTGGGTCGAGTCGTGTTGCCCTAGTTGATGATGAGAATAGCTCCATTGCCATTCTAAGCGAGTAAGGGAAATTTCTTTGTTCCTTAAATCATTTTTTTTTATTTCGAATTAATGGTAAAAAAAGCACATCTTTAGCGACTTTGATAGCTCAATTATTCATTGTTCTATTTACGTGCTTAAACTATCAGATTTTCACAAATTTCATATTAGCCTACAAACGCTTGTTTCCCGATTGGGAACAAATATTTGGTCAATTCACTATCGAGGTGTGTTTTAATACAAAGAGAGTGATAATTTGTTGCGAGTTTTATACTTCAAATATCACTCCCTTTGTATTAAAACACAACTCGATGTTGAGTTGGCCTACAAGCATCTATTGTCATTGGAAATGAATATATGGACTACTCAGTATCAAGGTGTGTTTTAATACAAAGTGAGTGATAGTTTATGCGAATTTCATACTTCAACTATCACTTCATTTGTATTAAAATGCAACTCGATGTTGAGTTGGCCTACAAGCCCCTATTATCGATCGGGAACAAATATTTTGTCGACTAAGTATCTAGGTGTTTTGATACAGAGAGAGTGATAGTTTAGGTAGGTAAAGTGAAAAATGCATAGTTGAGGTATGAATCTCACAAAAAAGTAAAACTTTGAGTGTCTTTTTGACTATTTAACTCTTTAATTTTTTTGACTATTTCTATTTGCAATCAAGTTTTACAAAATTAAGCAGCAAACACAAAAACACTTATAGCAGATACCAGTGTTGGAGCGAGGATTTTTACAAAGAAGTTTTCACCTACCTATAAAATATAATTTTTCGATGAAGATTGACACCTCTTGAATACATGTGGCTCCGCCACTAGCTAGTCTATGCGCAGGCAAGGTAGCCCGGTTATATGCAAAAAGAATTTGAATCCATTAAACTGTTATTTTCAACATTGATGTGACGAAATCTGTATCTTGTCAATGTTGACTTATGTGAATTCACAGGGAATGTTGAACTACATTGTCTGTAGATTTTTGCTTAAACTATGTTTTCTTAATGGTTTGCTTTGGTAAGTGGTAAGAGTATGTGTTTTGAATGAACATGGGAGTTATTGAAAAGGAAAGTTTGAATTTTGATGCCTAGTACGTACGCTTGTAAACGGGAATTAGGGTGACATTGGGTTGTTAATCTACCTTAAGGATTCAAAAAAAGTTCAAATCCTTGTGGCAGAATGGTACTCTAGGAAAAGAGCAATTGTTTGTAATAAGCAGTACTGACATTTTCTTTTACTGTAAAAGAAATCCAAAGCTATTCGTAAACATGTTGATGTTAAATCTTATGATTTTTACAACCATTTTCTAATTTTCAGTCACGATGGTAAGTATAACCATTAAGAATGTCACCTAGTTTGTGTGTGTGTGTGTGTGTATATATATATATATCTGATATCTGGACGGGCTTGGTGCAAAGTTGCTCAAGTATGTTAGTTTGTATATGTCCTTGCACTTCCCCTGTTTGATGCATTTCTTTACGTTTTTCACAATTAAATTCCTAGACAGGTTTACCCTGAAAAATTCTTCTACAGAATATCACAGTAGTTTACCATGTGAAATTGACTTATGAACAAGCATCCCTGTCTAATCAGAAGTATAAGGAGAGCCTTAAACAATTTGATAAATAGGTGGAATCTCTATACGTAATATTTTTCTTTTGTCCAATATTAGTAATCTTCTTTGTTCATGTAGTGACTCAAATTTGCTCAAATGGTGTTAACTAATCTTCGATTTACTCAACGGATGGTTTTTACAGTTTGGAATATATCTCGACATTGATCAGACTAATATTCTGCATTGGTTGTTTAGTAATCCATTCACTCCTTTTTTCTCCTCTTACTAAACCTTTGTCATGTTTATTACCTGCTTATCAGTAGGGTGTCAAATGGGTGAGTTGGAATGGATTTGGGCGGGTCAAAATTGGTGGAGTTAATGGCTCGCCCAAAAATGACTTGGGCTAAAAAGCGGGTCATAGTTACGAAGTTTTAATTTCTTTGTTTGTTCTTTTATAATTTTTTAAGCATCTAACAAAACTGTTCCTTTTCTTTATTGTGGCTAAATATACTTTCTTGCATCTAATTTCTTTCCCTGTTAATTTGGTAATTGTAGTATCGAGATTTACAAGCATAGCAAAGAAGAACGGATAGCAAGAACTTGGGGCACCACTGCCCCAGGTCTTCCTTACGTGGATGAAGCTATAACTCATTCTGGAAACTGGCTTATTGGTGGTGATTTGAAAGTTATAGAGCCAGTCAAGTACCATGATGGTCTTGACAGCTTCCGGCTTTCACCTGCTGAACTTCGTGATGAATTTACTAGGCGTAACGCAGATGCAGTTTTTGCTTTTCAACTGAGAAATCCTGTGCATAATGGTCATGCATTATTGATGACTGACACGCGTCGACGACTTCTCGAGATGGGATATAAGAATCCTATCCTTTTGCTTCATCCTCTTGGAGGTTACACAAAGGAAGACGACGTTCCACTTCATTGGAGAATAAAGCAACATGAGAAGGTTTGTGCATTTGGTTACCTGCCATTTTCTATTTTTGGTAATAAAATAAAGCAGTCATACTCTATGCTACTTGACCACTTTCCCCATTTAACAGCCAAGCTTCTGCAATCCTTTTTGCTCAAAGTCCTTGTTGATATCTTTTTACTTCTTTAAGCGTTTTTTAAAAATCCTGCTCAAAGATGGTAGAAAGTGTCTCATTTTCTTTTGTTCATTTTGTGGCTGAAATCCCACATAAAATTTGATTTGCCTTATCAATTTGGCCATGCAGTGGCATGGTAATGCTTTCTAACTCCTATACACGACTGGATTCTTGTCAGGTTCTTGAAGATGGGGTTCTTGATCCAGAGACAACTGTGTTATCTATATTCCCATCTCCGATGCACTATGCTGGTCCAACCGAGGTGCAATGGCATGCAAAGGCTCGCATCAATGCAGGTGCTAACTTTTATATTGTGGGACGAGATCCAGCTGGAATGGGTCACCCACTGGAGAAGAGAGATCTGTATGATGCAGATCATGGCAAGAAGGTCCTCAGTATGGCTCCAGGACTAGAACGGCTGAATATATTGCCTTTCAAGGTATGACAACAAATTAACCGTGGTAAAGTGCAACACGTCTTTCCTTTTTTATTTCTAAACTCTAACAATACTAAATTTTCTTGTAGGTGGCTGCATATGACAAGAGTAAGAATGGAATGGCTTTCTTTGACCCATCTAGGCCTCAAGATTTTATCTTCATTTCAGGCACCAAGGTTTCTATCTCTCTATTGGCTTTCAGTGTTTTACAACTATGTTGGTCAGACTCTTCAAAAATGTCGGCGGGTGAGTGTCATGTCCTCCAAAAGTGGTGTATTTTTGGAGGATCCGACAAAGATGCGGGGATATTTTTGGAGAATCCAAGCGATGCTTGGTCTCTTTAAAAGTGTTGGCAGGTACGTGTCGGATCCTCCAAAAGTAGTGCAATTTCGGAGGATCAGACTCATGTGTGGCACTATTTTTGGAGAATCTGAGCAACATAGATCTCACCCCCCCCCCCCCCCCAAAAGGACCACTTTGTTACATTCTAGGATGCTAGATCAATTATTGTGCTGCTGTCCTTCAAAAATATGGCGTAATTCATGCCTTCTTTTTCTTTCAGATGCGAACGCTTGCAAAGACCAAGGAGAGTCCTCCAGACGGATTTATGTGCCCAGGTGGTTGGAAGGTTTTGGTGGAATACTATGATAGTTTGGATCAAGCTGAAAATGGCAGCTTTGCTGAACCTGTGCCTGTTTGAATGAATCATCATTGAAAAAATGAATTACAGCATGTTTTGGGGTAGAAAAATTAACATTTTTCTACCCAGTATGTTTGTCTGATGATTTGTTTTGACAATACTCTCCAAAAGACAAATAATAATAATAGTGAGGCATGGTATAGGTTGAGGAAAAAGTGTCCCCATCTTGTAAATTATGGTGCTAAGCACAATTCGATGCACTAAGCTCTTGCTATGTATAGAGTCCAAAGAAGGGCCGGACCACAATGATTTATTCAACGATGCTTTATATTTTTGCAAGTGACTGCTTCGACAGCTCGAACTCGTGACCAATGGTGCTATGTGTATTTCATTGTTTTGAATAGATGAAAGCATAACTAAGTCCTCTACCATTACAAGAACCATTCAATATGTGTTTGAAGGGGTTCGATTAAATTCTCTTCTGTTAGAAAATTATACTTATTTAAATTAAAATATATAAATAAGGTAGGTGAAAACAATTATAAATTGTTGACTCATGTGAAAGAGAATGTTACACTAAAGCACATAAATCATTTCTTTTTCAATTCTTTTTTTTTTGGGAGTGGGAATGAAGGTATTTTGTAGTCAAAGGTCATTCACAAACCTTAAGTCATAGGAAGTAAAAGACTTGCCTCATTACAAAATCAATTTATTTTATCAAGAGTACAAACATGTTTGTCAACAAATTTATGAACGTGGCTTTGAATTGAATTTCTTAAAAGTTGCCAACTTTTTTTTACTTGGGTTTGATACACTGAGAGAGGGTCTTTCGAAAACAGTTTTTCTACCTCCACGAGGTAGTGGTAAGATATGCGTATATTCTACCCTCTCCAGACCTCACTTTGTGGGATTTCACTGAGTATGTTGTTGTTCTACAACAATAACAATAACATATTCAGTATAATTTTATTATACCCTAAGGTAAAAAGACCATTTCCAATATCCTTAGGCTCAACTAAAGATATTAAAGCAGTTTTTTTTAAAAAAAAATAATGAAAAAATCGATCTTAAAAATATGGAGAAAAAGCACAATAACAACAACAAATAATAGAACCGAAGCTATGATATCATCGAACTTAGACATGACAATTATGCATTATTCTCCTTTTTATTAATATTAAGTTCATGACTAATTACAATGTTATTTATTTTGGTATGCCATTAGGAATAAACTAATATATTAGTTACGTGCCTTATCAAAATTAGCTAACGACTAATTGATAGTTTATATGGGGGGAAAATTAGGCTACAACCTACTCAAAGAAAAAATCAAAAAAATCAATAACTTTAACTTAAAGTCATCAAGGAATATCACATTATTTAAAAGAAAATGTGGATTTGCTAATTTTACTTTCTTGCTTGATTTTATTTCATATCATTATGTTACTTTAATCATATGTAATATATCATCATAAAATACATTATAAAGTACTCTATAATGATAGTAACATATTCAATTATTTTCTATTTATAACATTCTTGTTGAGGAATAAGTCGTAATATGAAATATCCACACATATTTAAATAGGTTGAATCTCGAAATAAATACTATCGAACATCAATAAAATTAAAAAAAGCATACATATAAACTAAGGGGTCGTTTGTTTGATTACAATTTTCAAAGTCTAAATAGTTAAATAATCCTACAATTAATTCTTTGGCTATATAACATTGATATTGTTTTAATTAAGAAATAATATAATCATACTTAATAAAAAGAACAATTATAAATAAATATTTTTAATCATGTATCAAAGTGTCATCATCATTTTAACAAATTCGTCAAAGTTGACTTGACCATCTCCATCCAAATCTGCTTCTCTAATCATCTGTTCAGCATCTTCTTCTGTTAATTTCTCCCCTAAGTTAATCATCACGTGCCTCAGCTGCACAAAATCGAAATATAATTTAACAGATTTAAGTTATATACATTGATCATAATGTTTTTTTTTTTAAAAAAAAGTTGCACTAATAGTGCATTATCAATATCTTATAAGTGAAATGATAATATAAATATTTCTATATCGTTAGTGTAGAATATTACTTACGGTGTAATCCTATGATGTTCAGTATCGTTGATTCGATTAATTCAAATTCATGCTATGTAAATTTCACTAAAAAAGGGAAGCGCTCTCTATAATGGGATTCTCCATTTTCAAGGTTGAACTGATTAAAGTAAAACTTTCACCAATTGTCTCTTTTAGGAACGATGGTTTAGTAAATGATTTTTTTTAATTTTTCTCGTGACTTATGGAATTTAAATCATAGTCTAAAGAGACCCCTTCTCAAGTAAGTTGAAAAATTTGTCAGAAAACATAAGATCATCACGATCTAAGATTTTATAAGTTATTGGATAATAATGGTTGAATAAATATGAGTAAACATTGAATTCGATTTAATGTTGTCTAAAAAAGCATTTTTTTAAGAATTACATTTCCACGACTTTTAAAAAATAGAGACAAAATTTTAATGATGCCTAAAAATTGAACATTTCTATAAATCAATTAATCAAATTCGAGACATTTAATTAAGAGTAAAGGAATTCTATCTGCTCCGCCACGGTCCTTCATGTATATAATATTATTTTAATTCATTTTTTTTAAAAAAAAACTTATTGAGATTATTGATAAATAAAAAGTCAAAAGGAACAAGTGCATTGTTCAGTGTGAACTGTGGAAAAATTCATTGCATTGACAGATTGCTTCCAATGAGAATAATAACCTAATAATTATGTAGGATTTGAAACAACTGTAAAAATAAGAATATTTAAATAATAATGACAGAAAAAAAATTAACATGTGAACCCCCTCACCTTTCCCTTAACTAGTTAGTTTAATAACTATATTCTTTGATAATTTAATTAAATATTGTAATTCCTTTTTTTAATTAAAAACACTTTTATCTCTTCGACTGGTCTTAGAAGAACAATATATGAGTACATACCGTACATGAGATTGAGTGTACACAATTTCTTTGATTATAAGAGTACTTGAAAAAAAACTCTAGTAATTCCTTTTTAAAAAACATAAATAAAAATTATTTCTTCGAAAATAACATAATAATAATAATAATAATAATAATAAAGCACGAAAAAATTGACTTACATCGGTAGCCGATATATAACCATTTTGATCTTTATCAAACACCTTAAAAACTTCTTTAATTTCTTCCTCTAAATCAGTTTCCTGAAGAAGAAAAAAATAGAGCCAGAAATTTTAATATGAAAATTCAAAAACATATAATAATATCATCTTTAGAATTTAAATTTGTGACTTCAATCAATTTTTGAATCCCTTCATTGTGTTTAGCTCCACAATTGGCTTGACATAATTTAAAGGGAGGGAAAATATAGTTGAAGATTTTGTAAAAAAATAATCGAATAGAGTGTTTATATCAATTCAACAGATGCATGTAAATTGAGTGTTTATATCAATTCAATAGATGCATGACATGTATTTACAGTTAAGTCACTTAATAAACGCAGTAAGTCGATATGATTAAATAATTAGAGGTTGAATATGAGTTTTTTTTTACCTTCATTTTCTTGGTGATGAGATTCAAGAATTCAGTAAATTCCATGGTCCCATTATCATGATGATCAGCATCAACTTCACTAATCATATTGCATAGTTCTTCTTCTGTTAGATTTTGATCTAATGACCTTATCACTGTTGCTAATTCTTCTATTGTAATGCAGCCTAAAAATAAAATGTCATGTTTGAAATATTTATCAAAAGAAAAAGGAGTAATTTGACAAAAAAAAAATATACAAATCATCGAGAGTTATATTGGGATGAACATGATTAATTTACCTTTAACCAGAAATTTCGTTATCATTGAAGGGAGCGTTTCCCTTTAATTGGCTTTACGCGACTTAAATCATTATTTAGTTGAGATTTTAATGTTGATATCAAGCATCTGATGGAAAAAAAAAAAGGAAAGAAAAGATACTAGTACTCATTATTATTATTTCCATCTTAGATGAGGTTTCAATGCTGATACCGAGCATCGAATGAAAAATTTTAAAAATATAAAGAAAAGATCAATAATAATAATTACCATTTACATCTTTGTCAAATAAACTGATGGCTTCTTTGAATTCAACAAGTTGATTTTCTTCCTTCACTATTTTATCTGCCATGATGTTCTCTTCTTGGATCTTTGTTGAGTAGAGAGAGAGGGGGGGAAGAGAGTGTTAAGTATATAATGTTAAATGGGGTTTTATTTATTAAATAGAAGAATTTTGTTGTGCCAAGAGGGCTCAAGTAAATGCATTCAATTTCATTAAAATATTAAAAATTAGATTTTTAAAAGAAAAAAGAAAAAAAATTGAGAGGAGTGAATAAGGGGTTTGACAAGAGAGAAGTTATATAGCGATATTTGATTGGACATTGACTTTAATAAAAAATAAATAAAGATTTCAGCACCTATTAAAAGAATTATTTTTAAAAAATTGCTTAATTCATAATTTGTCTCTTAAATTTGTCAGAATATTTCAACTACCTAGACACTCGAGTTCAGTCATGTTCTAATTAAACACCTTAACTACTAATAAATTATTTCATTTAGACACTTTTGTTTTAAATTTTGATTATATCAACTCCTTGTTGAAAAATTAAAACAATAGTAAATTTCATCATGCTATTTAATGTCCAAAATTCCAAGGGAATAAAAATAAATTGACTTCTAGTTTTAATAAAATAATATTACCAATGTCTCTACCAAATACCTTCCATGAAAATCATGTGTTTCAAAGTTAACTTCTTAACCAAGTGAGAAAATTTTGCAAAGAGAAATGATTTAGAGACTTGACTCATATCATATGGTCATCCTTTGTGATTTCTTAATTTCCTCTATAATCTTCATTCCTTTTTTGTAAAAGTTTGGGGAAGCTACCAAGTTCGGGTAGTGTTAGCTGAAAGTCACGAATTCTAACTGTTGAAAAAAATCTCTTGTAAAAATACAAGATAAAGCTGCATATATAAAGACCCAATGTGATACAATTATTTTATAAACCTAATGCATAGCAAAAGCATAGTGCATCGAACAATCCTTTTTAATTCTTTTCGTGTTACATCCTTTTCAAATTATGAATTCATAGTCTAATATTAATAGCAATTTTATTGTTTTCCCCATATAATTATCTTTTGTGTCAAGATAAATGAATTTAGTTGAACCCGTAGCTACATCAGCCATATGCCTCTCTATCAAAGACGACTTCATAACCAGGGTTCGAACCTAATATCTTTGATTAAGGCATGAAAGAGTACTTACCACTCCATCACGACCCTTAGCAACTCGCATATGCTGAAGTGATTAAACAAGAACATCAACTATGAGGGACACACGAGTACTAAAATACTAAAAACTTGATATTGGTAAACTTGATCAATACTATTTATTTCAATGAGTTTTCTCAACACATGATTAAAAAACAAGACTGATAGATTATACAACTAGAAAATGTCACAAAGATTTTCTAGGTTTTACCATGAAAATAAAATTTACAAGGGCCCTCTAAGGCTGAAAAACTAACAGACTAAAGTTCAACAAATTCATTCATGATACCTTTAACAAACTCACCCTTGTGACGATGCCAAAAACTTTGTCGGGCCGTGACAGATTTGTGGTCACTGGTGAAGAACTGTCAAACAGAAATTGTGGAGAACTTATCTTGGATTGATAAATTGTCCTTATTATTCAGATGGGCTGACCTTTCGGGACGATTTGATCCTTAATCCACATGTATATTGGAACGAGCACGTAGTAACTTGCAGCCATTATGCCAAGCAGGAATCGCATGAGAAATACGAACGGGTTTACAGGCTTGCTCACATCCTCAACCTTGGGACCGAGCTGCAACACAACAATACAGCACCGGGGAATAGTTACTATTGGTGTAAGAAAGTATAGTTCAGGTTTGATAACAAAGCTTCAATCCACTAAAACTGTCAAATTCCCAACCAGAGAGTTCAAAATGTAAGCAGCCTTAAAAACAGAGGTGAATCTGCAAAAGTAATTTTTTTATGTGCACTTTTCATTTTTATTTGAGTAAAGGGTCAAAACCACACCTAAAGTATCCATTTTTTCGAGTTTCATACCTAAATTACCAGGTGTGCGAGTTTCCTATCAAAATTATCACCAAATGTTTATGGAAACATACCTCAACTATCAATTATTCCCTTTGACTATAGATGAAACAAGAAAAGTTTAAGCTTGTACATTTATTGGAAAAGTAGTATGATAAGCATTTTTTCAAATGGGCATAATAGAATTCATTATACTTGAACTTCCAATTGCTTAATGAAATTTGTATTCCGAAGAACTTGTATTTCTTGTATAGTATACCAAATGTTTCGAGATGTTTGGAAGTGAAAATGTGTCTGCAGCATGAAGAAAGTATGTGTTGGAAAGTCAACGAATGTAATAAAATATTTTCCTAGTAAATATAAGCAAACAGGAAATCGAAGCATTTCAACAGCACACGTTTAGGAAGAACGGAAGTCCCTACCTGCAATGGAGATTCCCCAGCGTATGGCTTCACTCCAGTCACAGAGCAGCCCATGATCAACCCGTGCCGACGGACACCACGATACCATTTTGGGCCAATCCGCTTCAGCTTAACTTGTGTGAAACCAGCCTTTTTAAACCATTCTATATATTCTTCTTCTTTTGGAAAGAGCATCCACACATCTGCAAAGAAACGAGATAACCAAAATGTCGGGTACACCGGACCAATTACGCAGGCAACCCCACCTATGGTTAGTACCCGGTAAGCTTCCTTGATACCACGCTGTGGATCTGGCCAATACTCAATGCTGGAGAACACAATCATGATATTACATCTAAAAGTAATAAATAGGTGACGCCAGTAAATATTGTCAAAGTAAATTGAACTGGATTCCACCGGAAATGAGCAAGATCACACATCAAGCATATATATTAATGTTGAACTTCCCAGTTACCAACAATAAGAAAGAATATAAGCAAATATTTACAAGTGTAACATATGGCACTTGGGCCTAACTCAACACCAAAAGCTAAAACTAGCTCTTGAAGGAGGATTGCCCAAGTCCAAATAAGCAAACCACCAATTCAGTCCCCAACCAATATGGGACTCTAACACCCTCTTCACGCCTAGGCACAACTAGAGCGTGGACCGGGAGCCCAAATGAGAATGAGCCTAGCACTGATACCATGTAAAATATGGTACTTGGGTCTAACTCAACCCTAAAAGCTAGCTCATGAGGGAGGATTTCCCAACTCCATATAAGTGAACCACCAGTCCATTCCCTTGGGACTCTAACCCACTCTAACAATAAGGTAGGAAATATAAACAATGGTTAAAAACCTAAAGTGAAAATGATATATCCATATTATTTGAAGTTCACTTGCACTTTGTATAGTGAGTATAACAAGCACCTCCATGGCCATGTTAATTCTTCAAAGAATCACACTTCATTCGTGCACTAATAAATAGTAATTTCAAAAATGAAGCGGGTAAAAACAAAAAGACGATACATGTGGCCTAAAAATATTAGAGGGGTCGTAGCTAGTTGAACTGCACAACCTGATGGTCTTTTATTAAAATTACATGGAATGTTAAAGAGCATTCCAACATCGAAGAAAGAGTAACAAAAACTCCACCTCAGCTCAATGGCAGTGGCAGAGCTAGATGGAGGAAAGGAGGTTAAATAGAATCCCTTTATTTTATAATTACACCATCAAATGGGGCAAAACATTTTTTTTTGATATATGTAAACTGTTGAATCCCCTTGACGTAAGGGGAAATTTTAGTGAAGTGGCCAAGGGGATTCAAAAATTGCTTTAGACCACAAATCCAAATCCCAAGTGTGATTTCTAGTATGTATTTGAATCCCTTTGTATAAATTCCTGGCTCCACCACTGCTAAGCTTGATTAATTGTTTAATAGCATCACATAGTATTATATACTAACAAGTCCAATTTCGAGGAAAGGCAAGAATAACATAGAAAGACATTACATTTAAGAAACAAAACAAAGTATAATCTGATTTATCCTTAACAACAACAACAACAACAACAACCTAGTGAAATCCCACAACGAGGGGTCTGGGGAGGGTAAAGTGCACGCAGACTTTACTCCTATCACGGTAGGAAGACTGCTTTCGAGAGACCCTTGACTCAATAGAAGCATAAAAGGAGGTCAGATAAGGCTAAGAAGTTCAAAGCGATATGGGAAAGCAAATAACGAAAGCGACACAGATAAAATAGAGTAATCAAAGTACAGAAAATAATAGATAATAACAAAAGTCAGAGCACAAGAAATTATAGTGCACTAATGCGCCTACTAATACGGAAGAATAACGAGACTATGTACTAGCCTTCTACCCTAATATGGATCCTCCACACCCTCCTATCTAAGGTCATATCCTCGGTGAGCTATAACTGCGTCATGTCCTGTCTAATCACCTCTCCCCAATATTTCTTTGGCCTACCCCTACCTCTTCTGAAATCATCCATGGCCAACCTCTCACACCTCCGCACTGGGGCATCTATGTCTCTCCTCTTCACATGCCCAAACCATCTCAATCGCATTTCCCGTATCTTGTCTTCCACTGAGGCCACTCCTACCTTGTCCCGAATAGCCTCAGTTCTAATCATGTCGCTCTTGGTATGCCCACACATCCATTTCAACATTCTCATCTCGACAACTTTCATCTTTTGAACGTGAGAGACCTTAACTGGCCATCACTCTGCCCCATATAACATAGCCGTCTAACCACCACTTTGTAGAACTTGCCTTAAGTTGTGGTGGCACCTTCTTGTCACATAGCACACCGGAAGCGAGCCTCCATTTCATCCACCCTGCCCCAATACGATGTGTGACATCATCGTCAATCTCCCCGCTGCCTTGCATGATAGACCCAAGGTACTTGAAACTACTTTTCTTTTGGATGGCCTGGTCACCAAGCCTAACTTCTGCGCCAACCTCCTGGGGTGTCTCACTGAACTTGCACTCTAAGTAAGCAAGATTTTAGCAGCAGCAACTTGCAATGTCTTATAAAGCAGCATCACAGAAAAGAAGAGCAAAAACAAAGTAGATCACAAAGGGGAGGGGCGCAGAGGCGGATCCAAGAATTATGCTTTATGTGTTCGAGATTCTATCGCAACTCATTCGATTTAATGGGTTTGAAATCAATTTGTACTTATTTAGTGAATAGCTATTGGGTTCCAATAAAGCCATAACTTACACTCTCCATCGCCCTTGGCGCAAAGGTTGATCCAAAATTTGAACGGGCTTGAGTTTGGAATTCTATCACAACTCATTCGATTTACCAGGTGAAATCAATTTGTACTTCTTTGGTGAATTTTTATCACATATCTGAGCTTGGGTTCCAATGAAGCCATAACTTACACTCTCCATCCACTCTTGGGGGCGGACATATTATCCACCGAGTTTCAAAACATGTGACAACTGACCCTCGGGATTTCTCAGTTATCCGAAAAAGAACAAAGTATTGGGGGCAAAGTCACAATACAGGTTCCACAAAACCCACTAGTTGTGGCTCAAATCCTGTATTGTTAGTAAGACTTCACCTAATATGTACAAATAAATTTATCCAGAACCCACAAAAAGTTGTTGTTCAGAACTCACATACTCCCCCCATTTCAATTTGTTTCTATTACTTTCCTGTTTAGTCTGACTTAAAAAGAATCTTTTTCCTTTTTTGAGACCTCTTTAATTTCATCTTTCCACTTAACATGTTTAATACCACAAGATTAAATGAGATATTTGTACATTCTAATATCATTCGTTTAAGACAATAAGATTTAAAAAGTTTCTGTATTTTTCTTAAACTCCGTGTAAAGTAAAAAACAGGCAAACAAATTGAAATGCAGGGACAAATTAAAATTCTGGATCTGTCTCTACCTGGGATTTGCAGTTACCAAACAAAAGTATAGAAATTACCTTCCAGCTGAAATATATCTATCAAAAGTATCAGTAGGAAATGGTAGATCCTCAGCATCTCCTTCAAGTATCTTGCACTCTTTCAATGGCTCCTTCTGCCTAGCCTTAGCAAGCTGATGAGGTGATTGATCAATAATTGTCACATTCTTAGCATCAACATGCTTAACAATCCCAAGAGTTGTAAATCCAGTTCCACCACCCACATCAACCACTTGCAAATTCCTAGTGTGTAGCTCAGCAGGTTCAAGTGCTTCATTTCTCATATCTTCAGTCCAATGCCCAGGATTTATCACATGGTCATACACAATAGACAAGAACCTGTAGAACCAAAATGCCTCTTTTTTGTGTTGTATGAATCTTGGTTGAGAAGCTGGCCTTGAAGCAGATAAACTGCATTTGGTGGGTCTTAGGGTTCTTGTTGCTCTGAAATTAACAAAACCCTTTTGGGGTAAACACTTAAGATTCAATTCTGACCCAAGAAATGATGACCCAGATGGAGAAATTCCACTAAGGAGCTTGAAATTATCAGCTCCGCTCAGTATTGAAGACGCCATGATAGCTTTGAAGCTGTAATTTTTACAATACTTCAAGCTAAAAGAAGCTAAACCCAGATGCTATATCTTATGATTCATAAATTTCGTTAATCTTTTCTGCAATTTTGATGGTATTTTGGAGAAGTTGAAGAAGAAACAGCACAAGAAGTTCAGTGAGGTAGTACAAGTGAAAGCATTACCTTTTTGGCGACCACATATTGAGATTACGATTACAACTCGCAAAGAAATAAGAACCACAAAGCTATACGACATCGTTTTGCCTCTTCTCTTTTTACTCACTTGAGGTATATTTTTATTTTATCTTTTATTTTAATTTTTTTTTTGAAAGAGAGCTAAAACATCAAGAAACTAGTCTAAACTAAGCGGGGGAATGAGTCCTAATAACAACTCTTGTAGGACGTGAAGAAATGCAAGAGTATGTGAATGTCATTCAAAGCGAGACTCTTGAACAAAAGCTAGATTGGCTAAGTTTTAATGCTATTAAATTAGTCTATTATTATCACATTGGTGGTTTTCGAACACTAGGAAGGACGAGGTTTGTCTCTACACGATAATTGACACAGCCTGTTTCAACACTTAACTAAATTCTGAATTATTTGGCATTAATTTAATTTTATACAGCATTAATGTAGTCAATGATTTAGACGTATTTAGGTAGCAATTGATGACAGAAAAGATACAAGATGAATTGAAAGACATCACAATAAAAATTTACAAAAAAACTCAATTTACAACTCATATTATTTTATTGAATACAATAATATCCAATTTTCGCATCACCCTTGCACTAAGATCACCTTGACCTTTAGATTTGTACTCTAAAGTATTCCCTAATACTCTAAGCAACAAAATCCGTTTTTACCAATGAGGCAGCATGCACACTTATAGTTTGTGTGACGGCCCACTACTGACATGTGGCGTGCAATGATAGGAACACTTGGTCCACTCAGTTTATCCTATCATAATGCAGTTAACCTACAATTGTTTGAGATCTTCAAAACAATTCAAATCAGACGCCACAACTTCGGATATTGTAAGATTTGGATAAAAATTGATTTAAATCGAAAAATTAGATTAAACAGATTAAGTTAATTGATTTTTTATTTGGTTTAGTTTGATTTGATTTTACATTTTTAAAAATTGATAATATTTAGTTTGATTTTGATTTTGATTTTGTTTTAAAAAATCGAAAAAATAATCGATCCGAATTGACAAATCATATACATATTTTTTTTTATAATTGTACAGACAGAATATATTATTTTTTATGAACACTTTTTTATGCAAAAAATACAGCACACTAATTTAAAATAGTAAGGTATGATACGTCTTTTATTTGTACAATCATATCATTAGCTCATGCATTATTCAGTAAGTTTATGTTGTTTAGTACATTTAATTAGCTAACAATATAAGTAGAAAGTTAACCATAATTAAAGTTCTGGTATACGAATTATAAGATCCAAAATGACACGAATACAATTTATTTTTATTAAATGAATTAATGTTTTTTTTCTCTTTTGAATGTGTCACAACCCAACCCCGTAGGCCGTGACGGGTGCCCGAACTGGACACACGTGTGAACCCCTGCCAATTATAAGTAAACCCGTTTCTTCTTCGACTCTTAGCGTACCAACAAATAAGAAAACATATAAGCTAACAAGGCTGCCGTAGTGTAATAATGTTACAACACGCCGTACAGGCACAACTGGAACAACTTACAAACGACCCACATACATATATCTACAGACCTCTAAGAATAGCAACCATATCATATGGCGGGACAGGGCCCCCGCCGTACCCCTGAATAAGCAAACATATACATCCAATACTAAGTACCAAAAACTCGACTCTGGTATAATGGAGCTTCTTCCAAACTGGCTGAGCGGAATCCTAAGCTGGAGGACTCCCAAAATTTGTGTTTGTACCTGCGGGTATGAACGCTGCCCCCCGAGGAAAGGGGGGTCAGTACGATATATGTACTGAGTATATAAAGCATAAAACATCATAACAGAGACAATAGCTGAAATAGGGATGCAAGGGGCAAATATAACATTTAGCCATCTACCGTATCTGTATTTTTTAAAATAAAGGCATACATGCTATCATCACGTACCGTATCCGGCCCGTTCGGGGACTCAGTGTAACAAATACATCATTTTATCATCGTAAGAACATATATACCATTAGCATTGTAGAATATACAGCCTGATCCATGTATATATAAAGTAAATGTCGAGGAACGATGGCCCGATCCACATATCTTATAATAATGCCGAGGAACGACGGCCCGATCCATATATCGTAGAACAATGTCGAGGTACGATGGCCTGATCCGTATATCGTGTAACAATGTCGAGGTACAACGACCCGATCCATAAACAGCATAACATGACGTAGAACGTATGGCTCGATCCTTACATAGCAAGATATGTCGAGGTACGTTCGGCCCGATCCATATATATCATAATGCATATACGTGCACGTAAAACTCTATAACATATCAAACATCCCTTAGATACCACCATAAAGCATGTTCAAGAGCCCCTAGGTATAAGAGCTTACAGAATCCAATACTATTCAACCTATAGTAGGCTCAAGGATCGTAGTTCAACTACTTCAAGGCCCTTATCATTCAAAAGTGGGTACAAGTCATGAGCTACATCCAGAATCTATAAATGGAGTTATCTCTAAATCCATGTTCTATAGTGCCTATAGTCCATTCTTCCTAGAAGTAGGAAAAGACAAGCTTTACATGTATCACTTTCTATCACATGGAAGACTTGAAAAGTAATGACTCAACTTGTTACAGGAGTTCTAATCAGTAGGAAGTGAACAAGAGCTTTAACTCACACTCAGAGTTTTAAGAGTGGAATAACTCCCAATTTCCTATACATAATACTTACATCTAAGTCATGCCAAAAAAAAAAAGAAAGGGTAGCTTCACATACTCAACCCTTTTCTAACGTATGGAAGGCTTGAGAAGCCCTAGTTCTATTACTGTAAGAGTACTTTCAACAAGGAGTATATAAGAACTGTGAATTACACTTGGTATTTATGAGTAGCTTTACCCTCAAGTTCATATCATTCACTATTTAACTTGAAGACATGCCAAAAGAAAAAAACGTTAGCTTTACATACACTACTTTTCAGCACATAGAAAACTTGAGGGATGAGAGCTTAACTACTTTAAGAGTCTAATCATTCAGAAGTGAGCACGAATTATGAATCATGAATCATGTTCAGAGCTCATGAATAGAATTACCCCAGGCTTCATACACATATCATTTGTCACTTAAATCTAAGACATGCCCAAAAGAAAAGAGAGTCGGGCTTTACATATCTCTTACGGGTTACTCTTTATCCCGTTCGTCTCGTCGTTCCTTGAATCTAGGTAACATGAAAGTAATTCAAGTATCAACAAACCTTAGCTTTCCAGCATCTTAGGTTATATATTAGTATTCATAGAACTCAACCCCTCGCTCGCCTTCTTGACTAGTTCCTTAACTAGTTAAGGAGTTAACGGAAATCGGGCAGCACCTCCCCTATAATATACCCTATCCGAATTTCCAATTACACTCCTAATAACTACAGCCAACCAAAAACAATAACTTGCAGCATATGTATAAGAAGTTCACACCAACATAATACAACATAAACTACAAATGACTCGCTCGAAACCACGATACCAAAATAGGGTTTCTAGTTTCCATTTTGCAAAACCTTTAATTATACGAAACGGAGAGTCGAGTGGCTGCAAACATCAGATCCCTCACCCCTTTTAGAATACTTTTAGTCCCTATAACACAACACCACACACCTGCAGCAGCACCTCACACGCACAACACCTTAGTTCATCTACAATTTAACTATAGCAACTTCAAATTAGGTTATTTCCAACATCAAGCATATTTATGATATTTTTACATTTCCAGCCACTTAAACAACATATAACACACTTCATAATAACAGCATAAACCCCAATTTAAAGGGAAAGGTCTCACCTTACCCGAAATTGGCCAAAGCTTGCCAAAACTCGCCTCGAAAATTCCTTAATTGCGGCTAAAATGTTGTGGCTGTTTGATATCCGTTTTATGCTACTCCAAACCATAACTTTACATTATTAACACCTTTCTATTATGTCCAAACCCTTACCAAAATGTGGGAAAATATAACCAAGCCATACCTTAACAAACGGCTTCCCAAACTTGCTAAAAATTAACTTCGGAGACTCCTTTATATGCTGAAAGTTGCGGATTGTTCGTGTCCCTTCTTTGCTGCCCCAAATAGTTATTTTACTCTATTAAAAACCCGTCATGTAGCCATGGAATACCTTAAATAATTAATTTATGAAATGAAATTGGAAAGCTGTCATGCCTCGGGAGGGTACCCTAGACGTAACTGGCACCCGAAGGCCATTTCTGACCTCCGAGTGAACCACCTGGTCCAATCACACATTCATTCAATCACATTCTCTTAGCGGAAACTCAATTTAATGAAATATTATTCATATATAGGGCCGAAGGCCAAACATTTACAATCCAACAAGTCAATAAAATAAGACTCCTCAAAATAACAGTTCGACCTCCCCACACTCCAGTCTATGAAGCCTCTATCAAAGTCTAAGAGGTGCCAATGACAAGTCCATGGCTACCAACAATCAAAATAAGGAAATGTCAACAAAACTGTACATGAAGGCTCAACATCCTCCGGAAACTAGGAGGACTCACCAACTAGCTGAGGGTGTATGTGGATCTTCAATGAAGCGCCGGTTGATGATCTCTAGTACCTATCTCTACATCATGAAATGATGCAGGCCAAATAGCGTCAATACATGGAATGTACGAGTATGTAAAATGGCCGAATACAACGAACATCAAGGAAGAATTTATCAACTCGGGAGCTCAACTCAAGAGGAATAACAACTCAATCAAATGCCCTAAGTCTAAACAAGAATATGATTTAGACGGGACCAATCACATACAATTCAACTCAATCTGACTCAGAGTACTATCAAGACCTATTTGAGAGTTTCTCTTATCCGACAACCATCACTTATGAGCCAGTGAAGGTACAACAAAACGACGTTGTTGCCGCGCCCGTTCATACTTTGCCAAGGTATGAACGAATCAAACACTCATGGATCCAATCCAACCAAGTCCTATAATGTCAGGACAAATCTCTCGGGGAAACATCCGACTTTAACGGTTCAATCCCCCCTACGTTTGGCAACATAGGTATTGGGTTCAAGTATAGACTATACTCTTGCCCAATTCGGTGCTCGATACTCCCCCCAAGACTCAATGCTCATAAAATTCCATTCAATCAACTCAATCAAATCATATCGACAAGTCTCATTACAACCTTGTCAACTCATCAACTCTATCACAATCAATCTATTTCAATCGTACTATCCGATCAATCTCAATCACATCTCTAAAAGAAATTTAAATACACATATATAGCATCATCTAGATATAATCAATCATTTCTTTTATCCATTTGAGAAAATCTTTGAGGCTTATCACAATTTCAAGACTTTAAATTGACATTTCATATTGAGCAACATTTTCAAAAAAATAACATCCTTTATCATGATCTACATAGTTAAGGGGATTAATAAAACATATTTAACAACTTCATCTTCATCGACTCATACTCACATAAAGGCTCAATTTAGGAACTCCTTGGCTCAACAACATCAACACATATAGAATCAAATACATAGGGGACAAAGTTCATACAAGCATAAATCATACCAAGAAACTCTATTTTCATGAACATCTAACCTCGAAGCAAGATTAGGGCATATGGGTGGACTCAACCCATGTTTTAGATAGCCTTACATACCTTAGTGAAGACTTGAAGAAAACCTTGTGGTTAGGTATTCAATGGAGGACTCAAATCTTGAAGCTCTTGGACTCTTTTTGGTTGAAAATGGAGAAGAAGAAGAAGAGAGAGAGAGAAGCTCCTAGGGCTTTTTAGAGAGAGAGTGAGGCTGAGAAATGTGTTCCCAAAAGACCAAAGGCAATACATATATAATTTGGGTAAGTTCCCAAATTGCCCCTTCTCAAAAGTTCTGAAAATAGGCTAAAAATGCACCTGGCGCGATAGTGGTGCGTCGCGCCAATGCAGCGCCAGGCTAAATACGCCTAAAACCTGCACACCTTATAGTGGCGCGCCGCGCCAGAGACTAAACTACTGAGGCATGTTTCTGGCGCGATAGTGGCGCGTCGCGCCCTTATAGCGCCAAGGCCATTGTTCTGAGTTCTAGAATTTGGCCTGAAAAACCTTGCACAACTTTTAGTGGTGCGCCGCGCCAGAGCCCAAACTACTGAGGCATGTTTCTGGCGAGATAGTGGCGCATCGCGCCACTGCGGCGCCAAGCCCAGTTTTCCAGCAATTGCAACCCAGGCTTGAAAATGAAATTACTGTCGTGCTAGTTCATCTTAGGATCGTCATATCTTTTGACTCTGAACTCTAAAATTTACGTTCTTGGTGGCGTTGGAAAGAAAACTCGACGACCTTTAATTTGATAGGTTGTGGGCCACCCAGATTGACGTCCTTCAAAAGATAGGGTCGTTAGAAGTCGACTCCTCATACAAACCCATCCTAAACTTAGCCACGACGGATCTTTTGGACTTAGCTCAGCCCTAGGGGTCCTCTATGACCCCACATCACCTCCAACGCTCTTTAGTTTCTTAGGGAATCATCTTAACTCGAGCACATACTTCGAACTAAATACGACGGGCCCCACACGTGTACAATGAAGGCCCGAATCTTAAGGGAAAATTTTTGAGCGGTGTTACAAAAGCGTACCTCAAATTGGCCAAAGCCATGGCTGTCGTAGCTCTCTCTGTCTCTACATTTTTCTTTTTTTTTTCCAAGTTGAAAGATAAAGTCTAAATAAAAGAATAGTCATCTTTACATGTATTTATACTCTCCCTTAGAGTGTGACACATGGTAGCCCCTAGGGGTGATACGTGGCAGCCCCTAGGGGTGACATGTGGCAGCCCTCTAGGGCGCCACCTCAATCATGCATCCAATCCAAAGCCGCCAGGTAGCAGCGTGGTGGTCCACCCAAACTGCTGCATCACCTACCTAACCCTAAGTAGGTGCATCACCTGCTTGTCTAAGTAGGTGCATCACCTGCTTGTCCAAGTAGGTGCATCACCTACTTGCTTCGAGTAGGCGCATCATTTCCTTATTTCTCTTTCGTGTGCTCGTAATCTCGTCTGACTTCAAGAGCCTATGTATTCCTTGCTACTTAAGCTTGACGTGTACTCAAGTAGCTTAGTATGTAAAATGTCCCAAGTAATAGCTTTCACAAGTAAGTCGAGTCCTACGACTCACTACTTAACCTCCAACTTCTTTCGGATTCTTATAACCCTATTTCCAATCTTCTCCCTTATAGAGTATCTCCTTCTCCTTTCCTTAGGATTATTTGATAGCGTTATAGATTATCCGACTCACATGATGACTTCTAAGAAACTTATGAGACTTCCCAGAAACTTAAGAAGCTTAAGAAGCATTCAAGGTACCAAAGTACGGGGTGTAACAGAATGAATCGTTTCTTTTATTTTTGTGTATGGTTAATAACCGAATAACCGAACCGAACCAAGCCGAAATCGATAACAACCAAACCGATGAATGGATGTATATTTTATTTAGTTTGATTTGGTTTTAATAATTTTAAAACCAATTAAATTGGTTTGATTTTGATTTTGACCAATAACCGATCCAAACCGACCCGTGAACATCCTTAGCCACAACCAAAATTGGACAAGACTCAATCACTTGCCATGTGCCTGGAATGCATTTTATAACTATCGACTGCATTTTGGGCAGATCGCTTATATGTGTGCCGCTACATGACTTTGGAATTGTCGGTTGGGCACCGATCCCGTGCCCTTAAGTCAATGTCAATGCAAGCTCACACATGCCATAGCCATGACTTGGCACCAATGCCCCATGGCTAGCTACCTTTAACAATGCTAGTCCTTAATGTTTGTCTTGAATATCAATGCCACGCCCTTGTGTGGTTGTTTTGTTCACATCATAGGTTTGCCAACACCTTGTTGCTGATGTTTGCTTTTGCATGTTAATTACGCCCCTACGCATGCGTATGATAAGGCCAACATATTCATAGCCTTGCCATTATCATATTCAATTCAAGCTCATCACTAAATTATATAGAGGTTATAATGGATGAATTTTTTTATAATAATAGCAAGAAGTACTATGAGGAGATTGTTATACAAGTATGAAGTACTTTAAAAAGAATATTTTAGTATTTAAATAGTTTAATTTTTGCGTAGCTAATAAACATATTCTTATACCATATTCTTACGTGTAATTTTAGGAATAGTTATTTTATTATAGTAAATAAAATAATACATAAATTCTTATGTAACTTAAAGTAGTATTATAATACATACAATCAAATGATACATTTAATCATTTTTTACACGGTTAATCAAAATCAAATATTATATTTTTTTCACATAAATTAAGGGAAACTATGCAAAATAGATCAAATTGTGAAATTATTTATCCAAATTGGATCAATCCCAAACTATTTATCTTTAATGGATCCATGACCCAAACTATTTATCCTCTTACTCCACTTTTTCCTTTCTAATTTCGAGCATGACGTCAGCATTGCTAAAAAATAATCTTCTGTGATACTCTATCGGTATATTGATACATATCAGTATCATATATGATTGAGCTTCATTCTCTGTAATACTCTATCGGTATATTGATACGCTATCAATATCATATAAGATTTATCTCTTTTTTTTAAGAAATAAAAATAAACCAATTAAGAGAAAATTACTAAAGTCACAATTTTATTTATTAAACTCTAAATTAGTAGAAAATATATCCTTTGTGATACTCCGTTGGTATATTAATACCATATTGAAATCATATATAACTGGACTTACTCCTCTGTGATACTCCATCAGTATATTAATACACTGTCGATATCATATAGGATGGACGCTACATGTGAAATAAATCTATGTCATTTTAAAATAAAAAAAGAATGTGAAAGTAATTAGATATTTAATGATAAACACTTTCCTTTTTTGAAATATAAGTGTTCTTTTATCATAAATTTACTCCTAATTACAAATTTACGAAAAAGAGTCATCCTAGATTAATCTCCCGCCCAATTCTTAAAAGGTTTAGACCCATTTCCACGCTGGCAATCCTTGTGCCGATCAATTCAACCAATCAACACACTGCATTTACTCCTATATATAGAATCCATACTCTTCGTCTTTCAGCATTGACAGAAAAACAGCAGCGTACAAATTTAGAGCTAGAATTAGGGGTTTCTGTTTCATCCAAAAAAAAAATGAGTTCCGGCGGTGGATCAGGCAAGGGCGGCGCCGGTAGAGGCAAGCCAAAGGCATCGAAATCGGTGTCTAGGTCTTCAAAGGCGGGTCTCCAATTTCCCGTCGGAAGGATTGCCCGTTTCCTTAAGAATGGAAAATATGCTGAACGTGTGGGAGCTGGTGCACCAGTTTATCTGTCGGCTGTTCTTGAATACCTCGCCGCTGAGGTAATTTTATACTTGCTTTGGTCGATTGAATTTTACCGATTGTTTTTACTACTCTAATTTATGTGATTTTTCTACTTGATTTGGTCGGTTGAATTCAGATTTATTCCAATTTATGTGGCATGGTTTGAATCTAGTGTAAAGTCTAAGAAGGAATGATCCTTTTTTTTTAAAGCATGTTTGTATAACATAATATTTGTGATTATAAGACTTGAAATTTGTGTAGCTCAAAAAAGATTCTTATTAATTAAATGTAGAAATGAGATGTTTAAAGTTGAATTGATTTTGTTTATGTGGTTCTTTTTGGAACAAATTAACTAAGGAGATTGTATTACATAAACTGGAGTGGTTGCAGTGATTAATCTAGGTTCATTTGACTTCTGAATTCATCTATTTGTCAGTTTTATGCCTTGTTATTAATGTATGCAATGTTGGTTCTGTTTGTTCATAATATGTGTTAAACGATGTATATGAGCTTTGTTAAAGATAAACACACGGACAATTGGTATTCGTTATTAATTCATGTTGATGGTTGGATAATCATGTTTTGTAATGGGCTGTAACAATCAACTGAAGAGTTGGTGTAATGGTGTTTAGAGATTTATCTAGTTTAAAATGTTATGGATTATCTGGAGATTGTGATGTCCGAGTTGGATTCTTTGATGTGAAAAAACTTGTACAATCTTGTGAGTCTAAATTTATTATTATTTCTTAATCTAGGTGTTGGAGTTGGCTGGAAATGCAGCAAGGGATAACAAGAAGAATCGTATAGTGCCAAGGCACATTCAGTTGGCTGTGAGGAATGACGAGGAGCTGAGCAAGCTTTTGGGACATGTTACAATTGCTAATGGAGGTGTCTTGCCCAACATTCACCAGAATCTGTTGCCTAGAAAGGCTGGCTCAGGCAAGGGTGATATTGGATCTGCATCTCAAGAGTTTTAGAATAAATCAACTCCTAGTTTTGAAATCGATCTGAAGTGAACTCTTCATAGCCATGTAATATAGAATTGGCTTTTGTTTTGATAGTTTTGAATTCAATGGTTCTGTCAACTTGCTGTTTTGATATACTAAATGGAATTTTTTTTTTGTGATGTGAATGGAATTGAATCAATTAGGCTGTCAACTTGCAATCTGATATACAACTCGGAAAGTTTTTGTGAATGCAATTGGATCAATTGGTCTGAGTTAGATGTGTAGTTCTATCTTGTGACTTCCATTTGAATTCAAGCTTCTTTCAACTGCTTTATGACCTCCTGCTGAGGACTATGGGCTGCAGTTTTCTTTGTCAGTTTAAATTGGAACTACATTCTCCCTTTTTTAAGTATATGCTTCACAGCAACGCCTTGGCGTTTACGCATTTGGTAAAACTTAAAGTATGATATATATGCTGCCTTTTCTCCTCCTAAACAACTTTTTGGGCCCTACAATTTATGATCTGCAGTTTTCTGAATTCATTTCTCATTCTCTTTTTACCTTCTGTGATAACAAATATATGAAATGCTTGAGACATGTATATGTTCAGTGATATCAGGTGTTGTTTCAATGTAGTTTTGTTCCAGCAGAGTTGCATTAACATCAAGCATACTGCATTTCATCCATAAGTTTGCTATGTGAAACACCTGAATTTCAAGCATACTGACCAGGAAATAAGTGTCAAATCCAGGTTAGCCCATCTTCACCTTGTGTTCTTTATGACTTGAGTTTTGAGCTGGTCATTTTAACATTTTGACATAGAGTTTTCCTCTTAACATGTTAACAAAACTTATGCTGAATCATAATCGATAAACTGCAAAAGAAAGTAGATGTTTACAATATTTACACTTGGAGTTGGAGAAGGGTACTTCCTTTAACATAGTGAAAGCCAAGACAACTAATTCATACACGGCTGGCGTATACTAGCAAAAGCATCCAAAGATATAGAGGGGCTAACTTGAATGTTAACATGTATTTCCTGGTCAATGATAGCCACCATATCTGTAACAAGCTTGTGGTTCTACATCAAGACAACTCCTTGTGAAAACCTGTAAGCACTATGTTGTACATGTTAGCGATCTTGTTAAATTTTGCTAATGGATGTTTTATCATTCTAGTTTCAGTTAGTCATATTAGATGGCTTTCTATATTTAACTAGTGAATGAATGTTTCTCCTGAACTCTTGGTTATTATAACCGCGGTAGTTCCACAGAAGGATCTTCATTGGGGTATTAGATTGAATCCTTGAACTCCATCCTAGGGTCCAATGACATTTCCAAAGGGAGCTAAAGAATTCAATCTAACACCTAAATGAGGATTCTTCTAGGGAATTGCTACAACTATAATAAGTCAAGAGTTATGAAAGAACTTCCGTTCATTGGTTGAATTGAACATGGATAATTTGTATGTCGCTAATTGAATGACAGAGTCATTTTTCACTATTGGAGTTTATCAACTTCACTTACTTATTCAACATAAGTGTTGATGGTCTTTCATGAGTTGTTAGTATGTGGAAAAGCGGCAAGTTGCTTGTAGACCAAGTTCCGAACATACCCCGTGTAACATCCCAAATTTTTTTTCGCCAAGACTCGAACCATTCTTCATATGTATATAGACTTGAACGGAATGACTTCTAATTGTATATATGAGTTAGGATCAATTCCTAAGATGTGTATTAAAAAGTCACAGGTTCAAGCCTTGAAAACAGCCTCTAGTAGAAATGCAAGGTAAGGCTGTGTACAATAGACCCTTGTGGTCGGGCCCTTCCCTGGACCTTGCGCACAGCGGGAGTTTTAGTGCACCGGGCTGCTCTTAGATGTGATTTAGTGTTATAAGGGATATCTAACACCAAGCCAAGTCCAAAGAATTTCTATCGGCGAAGTTTTCGAATGAGTTTGTATAAGGGTCAACTTCAAACGACCATATTTTCTAGAATATAACGAATTGGGTGGCCCATGACCTATCAAATTAAATGTCTTTGAGTCTTTTTTCTAATGCCACTAAGATTGCATTTTTTGGAGTTCAGAGTAAAAAGTTATGTCTAGTTAATCAGAGAGGTGCTCGCCAAGTCCGCGTCGTGGACTTGGATAGTTTTTGCTTCAACTCGAAATTTCGGAAAAAAATGAACTATGGTGAAACACCTCCGCATCGTGGACCTGCTCCCGTGTAGTTCAAATTTGTGCAAAAATTTCCAGATTTTAGTAAGGGCAACTTGGACCATTCTCTAATTATATATAGACAAAGTTGGATGAATTTTGAAGACATTTTTTAGTCTTTTGCCTCCCCCAAAACCCTAAACTTCTTCCTCTTCTCTCTTAAATCATCTCCAACAAATTTGCTCTCAAACTCAAGGATTCAAGCTCTCCATTTAGGATCTAACATCAAGATTTTTTCAAGATCTACTCTAAGGTATGTAAGGCTACTCACAATGTTGGATTGCTTTCATCCACGTGCCCTACATCTTCATTGATTCGAGTTGAGTTGAGTTTTGAGGTTCCATGAGTTGAGTTTTGAGTTATTTATAATTTATAATGAGTTTTGTATATAAATTCATATGTATTAATGACGTTCTTGAGTTGAGTTTTGTTGAGAGCATGGATTTATGTATTCATTCACATGAACCAAAGATGAGAGTTCATTGTCATAATTTGTCTTGAGATTGAGATTGATGGTTTTCATGTATAAATAAAAATATTGCTTTCAAAATGAGATGATGCATATTTTAATGAGTTTGATGAAATTGAACATAGAGTTGAATGAGTATATTGGAGCAAGATGTTTGATGATGATGTAAATAATGTCTATCTTTAAAAAGGTAAAATGATTGATGAAAAGGTAATATTGATGATGATGTCTTGAGATGGAGTGGATTTGAGTCTAATATGAATACATGATATAATTTGTATAATTCGATTTGATTGGAGTCTTATGAGGATTTTGAGTATAAACGATTGTTTGAGAAAGAGTTTTAAAAAAATGATTTGTGAACGTTTTGAATAAATTATTTATGCACTATTTTGAGTTTAAAGAATGATTATTTTCATCTTTGATTAAGAAAGAGTTTAAGCATGAGTTGAGTTTGAAAAGTCTCTTAATTATTATTTTGAGCATCAGTATTTTGAGTATAAACGAGTTGAACATTTTTAAATTAAAACATCTATTTTGAGAATGAGGTGAGGGGTTAAAAATTATGTTTTAAATGCATTTAATATTTACTGCATTCATTGAGTTGAGATTGTATCAAATTTAAAGAGAAGAGTTTGATGATTGAGATGAGTTGATTTTTTTGTAAGAAGGCCCAATGAGACCAGATTGATCGAGTTTTGAAAAGAGTCCAATGAGATTAAATGAGTTGATTTGAACTAAGTCCAAAAGAGACTAAATGAGTATTTTGTGTATTTTTACTCACCCGATAGATATGAACGTATTGAGTCTTGGAAGGAGTATCGAGCACCGAATTGGGTAAGAGTACTACGTAGCTAACGTAGGAAATGATTGGATCGTTAAAGTCGGATGTTTCTTATTTCATTGTCTTGACATGATAGGACTTGATTGATTGTTGGATCCATGATTGGTTGATTCGTTCATACCCTGACAAAGTATTGAACGGACGTGGCAACAACGTCGGCTTGTTGCACATTACTAGCTCATAGGGGATGTTTGTCGGTTAGATAAACTCCCAAATTGAGTGGATTGTTCTTGATATAATTAGTTTGATTGAGATTGTAGATGATTGAGTCGATTTGAAATGCATTTCTAAATTTTGATTTGCATACCTGTTGAGTCGAGTTCTTTGAGTTTATTATTGAGTTGATTGAGTATGATGTGATTGGTATTGTAGATGATTGAGTCGATTTGTAAAACATTTCTAAATTCTAATTCACATGTCTATTGAGTTGAGTCCTTTGACTTTATTCGTTGAGTTGATGATATATGATTGGATTGGAGTTGATGATATATGATTGGATTGGAGTTGATGGTATATGATTGGATGGTATGTGATTGGATTGGATCGGATTGTATATGATTGGATTGGATTGTATATGATTGGATTGGATTAGATTGGATGGGATGTGATTAAATTGAATTGGATTGGATTTTATATGATTGGTCTTTGTCTAAGAGCCCGTTTGGATGGGCTTAAAAAAGTAACTTTTATGTATGAAGTGCTTTTAGAACTTTGAAGTGCTGAAAGTTATTTTTATAAATAAGCAGTTGAGTGTTTGGATAAAAGTGCTTAAATGAGGAAAATGATGTGAATTTTAGGGTTAAAAGAATAAAAATGGTAGTTTGGGAATTTAGTTAAAATATAAGGAATATAAAAATAATTTTCATGGTCAAAGAAAATGACTTTAAGCACTTAGAAAAAAAAAGTTAGGAATCCTAACTTTTCATTTTTGACTGACTTTAAGAACTTTATGGCTTAAAGTTAGCATTAGGCAAACACGTCCAAAAGCTAAAAAGTGGCTTTAAGTTGGTTTTGACCAACTTAAAGCCCATCCAAACGGGCTCTAAATCGTATTCTTCCTTTAGCCTTATGATACCTTGATTGAGTCTTTCTTATCTTTCTGATTGATATATCTGAACTGGTATTATTTTATTTTGATGCATGTTTCATTCTGCCATATTGCATATTCGTCCATTCCACGTACTGACGTCCATTTGGACCTGCATCGTTTCATGATGCAAAGATAGGTTTAAGAGATCATCAATAGGCACACAGTTGAGGATCTGTTCACACTCAGCTTATTGGTGAGTCCTCCCCTACATTCAGAGGATACCACTTATGTTATTCTTGCGTTGAGTTTAGTCTTTTCATTCTGATTTGAGGGAGCCATGAACCTGTCATTGACACCAATTAGATAGTAGTGATAGAGGCTTCATAGACTAGGTAGTGATGGGTCGATTGAGTATTTTATTTCCTTGAATTGTTCTTGTCAGACTATTTAATGACATAGATTGAAGTTCGATTTGTTGGCCTATGACCTTTTTTCCTTGAGCTAGATTGTTGATTAAAATTGCCCACTTAATTACCTCTTTATTTTAAGTCTTCCGCTGATTGAATGAATGAACGGATGTGTGATCAGGCCAAGTGGTTCGCTTGGGAGCCAGTAATGGTTTCTGAGTGCCGGCCACGTCTACGGTACCCTCCCGGGGCTTGACACCCCGTGTAATCCAAACAAATATTTCAACATAAAGTTATACACACTAACATGTTAACAAAACTTACATTGTTCCATATCTTAATTGATAATATACATATCTTAAAGGAGACTTTCATTATTCACACTTGTAGAAGGGCAGTCCTTTTAACATACTCTGTAAAAGCCAAAGCAACATAATCCCAACATAGCAAATCTTCTGTTCCAAATCTTGGCATTGGCCGTCATAAACCCATCAGACTTTCTCTCACCAGCTCCTTGAAACAAAGGTATGATAGATGCCAATGTTAGCACAACAATCGTCCCCAAAAACCAAGTGAAACCGCCGCTCGAAAGCTGCGAACATGTTGTTGCCGTCGGAGATTTCAGACCTTAATTTTAACATGATTCATTTGTGCAACAGCCTAACACCAAAATTAAGGTCTGAACTCGAGATCTCTGATATGTTAGTATATAAGATATTGTTTTAAAAAATGTTAGAATATCTCAACCTTAATAACAGAAGGAGGTGTTTATTTCGGTGTTGCTACTGTATCATTAAGGTGCTTGAACTTTGGTCCTCACCATCCTGCAAATTATTACGATACATACAATCAAATGATACATTCTAGTTACGGTCAATCAAATACTGTATTTTCTTGTGCATAAATTTAACCCTGATTACAAATTTACAAAAAAGAGCCATTCTAGATTAATCTCCTGCGCAATTCTCAAAACATGTGGGCCCACTTCCAAGCTGGCAATTCTTTTGTCCATCAACACACAACATTTACTCCTATATATAGAATCTGTACTCTCTTTTTCCTTCACCACTGACACAAAAACAGTAGCTTACAAATCGAGAGCTAGATTTTTAGGGTTTCTATTTTATCGGGAAAAACAATGAGTTCTGGCGGTGGATCAGCCAATGGCGGTGCTGGTACGGGGAAGCCAAAGGCATCAACATCTGTGTCTAGGTCTTCAAAGGCGGGTCTCCATTTCCCTGTAGGCAGGATAACTCGTTTCCTGAAAAACGGAAAATATGCTGAACGTGTTGGAGCTGGTGCACCGATTTATCTGGCTGCTGTCCTTGAATACCTCGCTACTGAGGTAATTTTATACTTGATTTGGTCGATTAAATTCAAATTTTACTCTAATTTTATGCGATTGTTTTTATTTGATTTAGTCTATTAGATTCAAATTTGTTCCAATTTTGTGTGATTGTACTTACTTGATTTGGTTGATTGAATTCAAATTTACTCCAATTTTATGCGATTGTTTTTACTTGATTTGGTCGATTAAATTCAAATTTACTCCAATTTTGTGCGAATGCACTTACTTGATTTGGTCGAATGAATTCAAGTTTCCCAATTTTATGCGGTTATTTTTACTTGATTTGGTCATTTGAATTCAAATTTACTTCAAATTCTGTAATTTGTTTTTACTTGATTTGGTCGATTGTATTCAAATTTACTCCAATTATTCCTGAAATGGCGTGCATCTGGTATCAAGTTTAAGAAGGAAGGAATATTTTGGTATTTGTAGTTTTAAACATGTTATAACATAACATTTGTGATTATAAGACTTTGAATTTGTGGCATTTGTAGCTAAAAAAGCTTCTTATTAAATGTAGAAATGAGAAGCTTAAAGTTAAATATATTTTATTTATGTGCTTCTTTTTGGAACGAATTAGCTAAGGAAATTGTGTTACATACACTGGAGCAGTTGCAATGATTAATTTGGTTTCATTTGTCTGCTGAATTCATATATTTGTCAGTTGTATGTTTTGTCGATTAATGTATCAATGGTGATTTTGTTTCTTCATTATTTGTGCTAATTGTTTTGTATGAACTTTTTTAATGGATTAACACTTGGAGAATTGGTATTGTGTTATTTATTCATGTTAATGATTGGATAATCATGTTTTGTAATGAACTGTGACAATCAATTGAAGAGTTGGTAGTTGGTAATGATGTTTAGAGATTTATCTAGTTTAATGTTATTGATTAACCAGAGATTGTGATGCTGGAGTTGGATTTGTTGATGTGAAAAAACTTGTACAATCTTTCGAGTCTAAATTTATTATAATTTCTTCATCTAGGTGTTGGAGTTGGCTGGAAATGCAGCAAGGGATAACAAGAAGAATCGTATAGTGCCGAGGCACATTCAGATGGCTGTGAGGAATGATGAGGAGCTGATCAAGCTTTTGGGTAATGTTACAATTGCTAATGGAGGTGTCTCGCCCAATATTCACCAGAATCTGTTGCCTAGAGAGTCTGGCTCAGGCAAGGCCGATATCAGCTCTGCATCTCAAGAGTTTTAGAATCAATCAACTGAAGTGAACAATTCATAGCTATGTAAAATATAGAATTGGCTTTTGTTTTGAGAATTTTGAATTCAATGGCTCTGTCAACTTGCTGTTTTAATATACTACTCGAAAAGTTTTTGTGATGTGAATGGGATTGGATCAATTTGGCTGTCAATTTGCAATCTGACATACAACTCCAAAAGTTTTTGTGAATGGAATTGGATCAATTGGTCTGAGTTTGATTTGTAGTTCTATCTTGTGACTTGCATTTGAATTCAAGCTTCTTTCAGCTACTTTAAGACCTACTGCTGAGGACTATGGGCTGCAGTTTTCTTTGTCAGTTTAAATTGGAACTACATTCTCCCTTTTTTAAGTATATGCTTCACAGCAACGCCTTGGCGTTTACGCATTTGGTAAAACTTAAAATATGATATATATGCTGCTGCCTTTTCTCCTCAACAACTTTTTGGGCTATACATTTTATAATCTGCAGTTTTCTGAATTAATTTCTCATTCTCTTGTTACCTTCTGTGATAACAAACATATGAAGTACTTGAGACATGTATATGTTCAGTGATATCAGGTGTTGTTTCAATGTAGTTTTGTTCCAGCAGAGTTGCATTAACATCAAGCATACTGCATTTCATCCATAAGTTTGCTATGTGAAACACCTGAATTTCAAGCATACTGATCAGGAAATAAGTGTCCAAAGTCCAGGTTAGCCCCTCTTCACCTTGTGTTCTTTTATGACCTGAGTTCTGAGCTGGACATTTTAACATTTTGACATATAGTTTTCCTCTTAACATGTTAACAAAACTTACGCTGAATCATAATCGATAAACTGCAAAAGAAAGTAGATTTTTACAATATTTACACTTGGAGTTGGAGAAGGGTACTTCCTTTAACATAGTGAAAGCCAAGACAACTAATTCATACACGGCTGGCGTATACTAACAAAAGCATCCAAGGAAATAGAGGGGCTAACTTGAATGTTAACATGTATTTCCTGGTCAATGATAGCCACCACATCTGTAACAAGCTTGTGGTTCTACATCAAGACAACTCCTTGTGAAAATCTGTAAGCACTATGTTGTACATGTTAGCGATCTTGTTAAATTTTGCTAATGGATGTTTTATCATTCTAGTTTCAGTTAGTCATATTAGATGGCTTTCTGTATTTAACTAGTGAATGAATGTTTCTCCTGAACTCTTGGTTATTATAGCCGCGGTAGTTCCACGGAAGGATCTTCATTGGGGTATTAGATTGAATCCTTGAACTCTGTCCTAGGGTCCAATGACATTTCCAAAGGGAGCTAAAGAATTCAATCTAACACCTAAATGAGGATTCTTCTAGGGAATTGCTACAACTATAATAAGTCAAGAGTTATGAAAGAACTTCCGTTCATTGGTTGAATTGAACATGGATAATTTGTATGTCACTAATTGAATGACAGAGTCATTTTTCACTATTGGAGTTTATCAACTTCACTAACTTATCCAACATAAGTGCTGATGTTTTTTCATGAGTTGTTAGTATGTGGAAAGCGACAAGCTTGTTGTAGACTAAGTTCCGAACATACCTTGTGTAATCCAAACAAATATTTCAACATAAAGTTATACACACTAACATGTTAACAAAACTTACACTGCACCATATCTTAATTGATAATATACATATCATAAAGGAGACTTTCATCATTCACACTTGTAGAAGGGCAGTCCTTTTAACATACTCTGTAAAAGCCAAAGCAACCTAATCCCAACATAGCAAATCTTCTGTTCTGTTAGAGTGGGTAAAAAGTCCCACATTGGTTGGAGAATGGATTGGTGGTCTCCTTATATGGACTTGGACAATCTTCCCCTCATGAGCTAACTTTTGAGGTTGAGTTAGGTCCAGGTGCCATATCTTTACATGGTATCGAAGCCAAGTCCATCCCCGTTTGGGCTCTTGGTCCACGCTTCAGTTAGGCCGTGGCTTGAAAGGAAGTGTTAGAGTACGTAAAAAGTCCCACATTGGTTGGGGAATGGATTTGTGGTCTCCTTATATGAACTTGGGGCAATCCACCCCTCATGAGCTAGCTTTTGAGGTTGAGTTAGGCCCAGGTGTTATATCTTTACACTTTTCAAATATCTGCATTGGCCGTCATAATCCCATCACACTTTTTCTCAGCACTAATCCTTTAAAAAATGGTATGATAGATGCCAATGTTAGCACAACACTTGACCGCCAAAACCAAGTGTAACCTCCGCTCGAAAGCTGAACGACAGATCCAATCATCGCCAACCTGTCGTTGATACACTCTGGTGCTGGATCACTAAAGGCAAACACGTCCCCAAATTTGGTGTTGGGCTGTTGCATAAATGAATCATGTATGTCAGTATATAAGATATTGTTTTCAAAAATGTTAGAATATCTCCTCCTAAATGCCAAGGCATTGCTGTGAAGCATATACTTAGAAAAGGGAGAATGCAGTTCCAATTTAAACTGACAAAGCAAACTGCAACCCATAGTCCTCAGCAGGAGGTCATAAAGTAGCTGAAAGAAGCTTGAATTCAAATGCAAGTCACAAGATATAACTACAAATCAAACTCAGACCAATTGATCCAATTCCATTCACAAAAACTTTTGGAGTTGCATATCAGGTTGCAAGTTGACAGCCAAATTGATCCAATCCCATTCACATCACAAAAAACTTTTCAAGTTGTATATTAAAACAAGAAGTTGACACATCCATTGAATTCAAAATTCTCAAAACAAAAGCCAATTCTATATTTACATAGCTATGAATTGTTCACTTCAGTTGACTTCAAAACTAGGAGTTGATTAATTCTAAAACTCTTGAGATGCAGAACTGATATCGGCCTTGCATGAGCCAGCCTCTCTAGCAAACAGTTGCTGGTGAATAAAAACAAATTGTAGAAATTGAAGTAAATTTGAATTCAAACGACCAAATCAAGTAAAAATAACCGCATAAAGTTGGGATAAACTTGAATTCATTCGACCAAATCAAGTAAGTGCATTCGCACAAAATTGGAGTAAATTTAAATTTAATCGACCAAATCAAGTAAAAACAATCGCATAAAATTGGAGTAAATTTGAATTCAATCAACCAAATCAAGCAAGTACAATCACACAAAATTGGAACAAATTTGAATCTAATAGACTAAATCAAATAAAAACAATCGCATAAAATTAGAGTAAAATTTGAATTTAATCGACCAAATCAAGTATAAAATTACCTCAGTAGCGAGGTATTCAAGGACAGCAGCCAGATAAATCGGTGCACCAGCTCCAACACGTTCAGCATATTTTCCGTTTTTCAGGAAACGAGTTATCCTGCCTACAGGGAAATGGAGACCCGCCTTTGAAGACCTAGACATGTTGATGCCTTTGGCTTCCCCATACCGGCACCGCCATTGGCTGATCCACCGCTGGAACTCATTGTTTTTGACTCACCGAATATTCCTATTTTCCATGCTGTGGATATTTTGAGTCCCTCAGAACGCAACTTTTTTCCCGATAAAATAGAAACCCTAAAAATCTAGCTCTCGATTTGTATGCTACTGTTTTTGTGTCAGTGGTGAGGGAAAAAGAGAGTACGGATTATATATATAGGAGTAAATGTTGTGTGCTGATTGGTGGAATTGATGGGCACAAGGATTGCCAGCTTGGAAGTGGGCCTACATGTTTTGAGAATTGCGCGGGAGATTAGTCTAGAATGGCACTGTTTCGTAAATTTGTAATTAGGGGTAAATTTATGCACAAGAACATACAGTATTACCATACAAATTGAGAGCTAGATTTCTAGGGTTTTTGTTTTATCTGGAAAAACAATGAGTTCCGGCGGCGGATCAGGAAATGGTGGTGCCAGTACGGGGAAGCCAAAGGCAACAAAATCTGTGCCTAGGTCTTCAAAGGCGAGTCTCCATTTCCCCGTAGGTAGGATATCACGTTTCCTGAAAAATGGAAAATATGCTGAATGTGTTGGAGCTGGTGCACCAGTTTATTTGGCTGCTGTCCTTGATTACCTCGCCGCAGAGGTAATTTTATACTTGATTTTGTCGATTAAATTCAAATTTACTCTAATTTTATGCGATTGTTCTTGATTTGGTTGGTTGATTCAAATTTACTCCAATTTTATGCGATTATTTTTACTTGATTTGGTTCATTAAATTCAAATTTACTCCAATTTTGTGTGTACTTACTTGATTTGGTCGATTGAATTCAAGTCTATCCCAACTTTATACGGTTATTTTTACTTGATTTGGTCGTTTGAATTCAAATTTACTTCAATTTCTGTAATTTGTTTTTTAACTTGATTTGGTCGATTGTATTCAAATTTATTTCAATTATTCGTGACATGGTTGGCATCTGGTATCAAGTTTAACAAGGAATGAATATTTTGGTATTTGTAGTTTTAAACACGTTATAACATAACATTTGTGATTATAAGACTTGGAATTTGTGGCATTTGTAGATGAAAAAGCTTCTTATTAAATGCAGAAATGAGAAGTTCAAAGTTGAATATATTTTATTTATGTGGTTGTTTTTGGAATGAATTAGCTAAGGAAATTGTGTTACATACACTGGAGCAGTTGCAACGATTAATTTCGTTTCATTTGTCTTCTGAATTCATATATTTGTCAGTTTTTATGTTTTGTCATTAATGTATCAAGGGTGATTTTGTTTGTTCATAATTTGTGTTAATTGTTGTGTATGAACTTTGTTAATGGATTAACAATTGGAGAATTGGTATTGTGTGATTAATTCTTGTTGATGGTGGGATAATCATGTTTTGTAATGGACTGTGACAATCAATTGAAGAGTTGGTAGTTGGTAATGGTGTTTAGAGATTTCTAGTTTAATGTTATTGGTGAACCAGAGATTGTGATGCTGGAGTTGGATTTGTTGATGTGAAAAAACTTGTACAATCTTTTGAGTCTAAATTTGTTATAATTTCTTAATCTAGGTGTTGGAGTTGGCTGGAAATGCAGCAAGGGATAACAAAAAGAATCGTATAGTGCCAAGGCACATTCAGATGGCTGTGAGGAATGACGAGGAGCTGAGCAAGCTTTTGGGTAATGTTACAATTGCTAATGGAGGTGTCTCGCCCAATATTCACCAGAATCTGTTACCTAGAAAGGAGGCTGGCTCAGGCAAGGGAGATATCGGCTCTGCATCTCAAGAGTTTTAGAATTAATCAACTCTTAGTTTTGAAGTCAACTGAAGTGAACAAGTCATAGCTATGTAATATAGAATTGGCTTTTGTTTTGAGAATTTTGAATTCAATGGCTCTGTCAATTTAATGTTTTGATATACAATTGGGGAAGTTCTTTTGAATGGAATTGGATGAACTTTTTTGGCTATACTCTGCTGTTTCCTGAATTCATTTCTCATTCTCTTGTTACCTTCCATTATAACAAAATTATGAAATGCTTTGAAATGTATATGATCAGTGATACCAGATGTTTCGATGTAGTTTTATTCCAGCAGAGTGGCGGAATTACCATCAAGCATACTGCATTTCACACATAAGTTTGCTATGTGAAATATCTGAATTACAAGCATACTGACCAGGAAATATGAAGTGCAGGTTAGCCCCTCTTTGCCTTGTGTTCTTTATGACCTGAGTTCCGAGCTGGACATTTTAACATTTTGACATAGTTTTCCTCTTAACATGTTAACAAAACTTGCACTGAATCATAATCGATAAACTACAAAAGAAAGTAGATATTTACAATACTTACACTTGGAGTTGGAGAAGGGCACTTCCTTTAACATAGTGAAAGCCAAGACAACTAATTCCTACATGGCTGGCGTATACTAACAAAAGCATCCAAGGAAATAGAGGGGCTCACTTGAATATTAAAGATGTATTTCCTGGTCAATGATATTCACCAGATCTGTAACAAGCTTGTGGTTCTACATCTTGTGAAAAACCATAAGCACTTGTGTTGTACATGTTAGTGAACTTAATAAATGTTATAATTCTAGTTTAAGTGAGGTATATTAGATGGCTTGATGCATTCAACTAGTGACTGAAGTTTCTGGTGAACTCTTGGTTATTGATGAGAAGGTATTATGATGTGGAAAAGTGACAAGCTTGTTGTGGACCAAGTTCTGAGCTGGTCATACCTAGTGTGATCCCAAACAAATATTATAACACAAAGGTATACACACTAAACATGTTGACAAAACATCATATCTTATACATCATAAAGAGAATTTCATTATTCACAATTGTAGAAGGGCCACTCCCTTTTAACACTCTGTAAAAGCCAAAGCAACTAATCCCAACATAGCTAATCTTCCGTTCCAAATTTCAGCATCTGCCATCATAATACCATTAGACTTTTTCTCAGCACTAACGCCTTGAAACAGTGGGATGACAGACGCCAATGTGAGCACGATACTTGTCCCCAATGTCATGGACTGCATAAAATAACAGCAAGGAACCAATTTATTCTTTGTAGAGAAATTTGAAACTGGATTTCCCAATATCATGGACTGCATGCTAACACAAGTTGCCATCTTTCTGCTATGTAAGATAAAATTAGCACTCAAAAATATTGCAATATTTTTATTTCTCCTCTTTTAACAAACACAAAATGGCTTAATTGATTGACAAGTAATAAAGAGATTATTATATCTTTAATATATAAACTCAATTGAATAATACACTGGTTGAAGTGAACTATTTATATACGTTTGGGATTTTTTTTTTTACTTGGGTAGTACTTTTTAATAAATAGTTACTGATTTTAACGATATCTTTTATGTATTAATATTTATAGCAATACATAGCAATATCATGATAAATTTGCACGTGTATTAAAAGTGAATTATGCAAATGCAATATAAATCTATTATAAGTGTTTTAAAATATATTATGTTTGTTTGTTAAGAAATTCACACAATGTATTATAAGTGGTGTGATAAATGCATTATCCACAACAAAACTTGTAGTATATGTGTCTTATATATAAATTGTTCTCTATAATACATATTAAAATTTGCATAAATTTTATTTTTTTATTAGACTTTATTTATGAAATTTCACTTGTTATTGTTTATTGTACTAGGAGTTTTGCTAGAGAGTTTTATTAATGGGGTTGAAAACTCAAGTTTATTCGCACAACATATTTATAGCAAACTCATGAAGTTAGCTCTAACAATTAAAACTCACAAGTAAAACTACCTATTAGTTAACTATGATCTAGTGATAAAAGATTTACCTTTCAAAATATCTTTTTTGATGTGGAGGATATGTTTTAAAAGGATTCCTATAGGGGAAGTGCTGGTTAGACGCAAAATTACTAATGATATGGAGTGTTGTTGTTGTATCAGTAACTCTCAAGAGTCATTTAACCACCTATTTGTAATATGTCCTGATGTTAAATATATTTGGAAGTTGTTTGCAGGAGCTACTGGTATGCAGGGTTCTTTCATTCGGTTGAAATAGACTATATATAAGTTGTGGAAAGAAGATTGTGTAGCTAAGTTGAAACCTTTGTGTAGGGCTATATATGGAACTCTCTCTAAGTACTCAGGGGAGAAGTATGCGTAATCTCGGCACGATCCATGGCATATTTATAGCATTTAAGGGTCACTCAAGAGGAATTAGAACGATTTTCTCATTTTTTTTCTTGTGTGTTAGCCCAAGAATTTTTTGATGATATGACTTTCGGTCAATTTTTTTGTGAAACCTTTGTGGACCCTCCATAAGTACACGAGAGAGTAGTATGTGTAGCCTCGACACGATCCACGATATACTTATAGCATTTAGAGGCCACTTAAGTGGAATTAGGCGATTTTCTCATTTTTTTCGTGTGTGTTAGCCCATTAATTTTTGGTAATATGGCTTTCGATCTATTATTTGCGAAACCTTCATGTGATCCTCCGCAAGTATCCGGGAGAACAGTAAGTGTAGCTAAGTATCTGGACAGTAGTACATTTAGCCTCAAGCGGAATTAAGCAATTTTCTCATTTTTTGTGTGTGTTGGCCCATTAATTTTTCGGTGATATGACTTTCGGTCAATTTTTTTGCGAAATCTTTATGGGACCCTTTGTAAGTATACAGGGATAGTAGTACGTGTACCCTCGACACGATATATTTATTGCATTTAGGAGCCATTCAAGCGGAATTAGGCAATTTTCTCATTCTTTTTGTGTGTGTTAGCCTATAAATTTTTTAGTGATATGATTTTCGATCAATTTTTTTGCGAAACCTTTATGGGACCCTCCTTAAGCACCCGAGGGAGCAGTATGTATAGCCTAGCCACGATCCACTACATATTTATATCATTTAGAGGCTACTCAAGTGGAATTAGGTGATGTTGTCATTTTCTCATGTGGTTTAGCCCATGATTTTTTTGGTGATTTGACTTTCGGTTAAAATTTTGTGAAACCTTTATGGGACCCTCCGTACGTATCAGGGGGAGCAGTGTCGCTAAGTATCCAAAGGAGTAATACATGTAGTCATGACATGATTCACGACATATTTATAGCATTTATGGGCCACTCAATCGGAATTAGAACTGTTTTATCATTTTTTTCTTGTGTTTTAGCCCATGATTTATTTGGTTATATGACTTTTGGTCAATTATTTTATGAAACCTTTATGAGACCCTCCATAAGTATCGGGAGGAGCAATATGTGTAGTCTCGGCACAATCCACGAGGACACTTTAGCGAAATTGGGCGATTTTTTTCATGTGTGTTAGTCCATGAATTTTATGGTGATATGACTTTCGTTCAAATTTATCAGGTGTTCACTTTGTGTTTGACAAATAGTTGGTGCTAATTTAGGTATGAAAAGTGAACACCTAATAATTCAGGTAGGGAACTTACAAAAACTGATACTTCAGTGTTTTTTTGATAATTATCTATTTTTAAATACTGTTAATCATCTTTGATTTGTGCTGTTTGATCATTGTTGATTCTGCTTGGTTTTCATGAACTAAATTGGTAAAGTTGAAGTGAAAAGGAAAAAAAGTGAAACTGATTGAAGTTCAGCTCACACTTTTCACAAGATCCAATTGCTTTGCTTCCTAAAGTGGTCATATTGCTAAAATCTGAACTTTGATAAAGCTGACACAAAGAATTAGTGTAATGAACATTATCTACTGCTTTGTCCTCTCCGCAAAGTTCCAATCTTTTGTTAGACCTTTAAGTATTGAGGTTTCTAAACACAACTTTACATTTCGGTAAATATAAGTATATTCTTGAGGCATACCTTTTTGACTAATAAGTAATCTTTTTTTTGTTCTATACTTGAATTAACTAGTTGAACAAAAATCTAGTCTCATCGTTAAGTGTTTTGTATGAAGTGATGATGCTTGCAACGATGCATACTGTGATACTTCCTGGAGTTTGTGCACTCTTTGTCCTTTTAATAGTTCTCTTTTGGTATGAGAAAATACTATGCATTAAACATATTTATTGTGATGCAGGGGTTTGTTAGCAAGCAATATGTATGAAACTGCAAAAGGGATTGTGACTAATCTGGTTTCTCTGATAGATCAATTTGGTTATGTTCTTAATGGTGCAAGAGCGTACTACAATAATAGAAGGCAAGCATTCTTACATATTGATTCGTAAAACTTACAGCTTTTAAGATGCTTTAACTTGTATGTACTGCCTTTATGCAACAAAAGTTTCAGTTTTTGGGGGGAATTTCAAGCCAACTTTGAATGGTGCAATTTTTCTTTTAATAATACCAATAGAACATGTGAGTCAGTTTAACTTCTGAATTTTTCCCTAATTGAATCACTGACATAAAATGTTGCAGAAGGTGCTAATAACTAAAAACGCGCCTAAGGGTGTAGCCTAGTGGTCAATAAAGTGTGTTGAGAACCCTGAGGTCTTTGGTATAAATCCCAAAAGGCAAAAACGCTAAATGATCTGGTGGAGTGTAGTAGGTACTAGGTGGAATTAGTCGAGGTGCGCACAAGCTAGTCCCGACAATATGATTTTCCAAAAAAGAAGAGTTTGCAGAGGGAAGTAATTGTAGCTCTTTCTTATCTTAGCTATTTTTCTGGAAAATAAGGATATCCTCTTGTATTTCGGTCGTTTTTTACTGCAAGTTGTCCTATCCCTAGTATCGCTGTTGTTTTTTAAGGGGTGGGGGTGGGGTGTTGGTTATTGGTTAGAAAAACCTTGTTAGGACTGACTGTGTGTAAGTTACGATTATATGAGAAATCCAGTGTCATCTAATTCCTCTTTTCATGCTATGAAAAATTCTTATTGTACTATGTTTCACGTGTTCAGTCAGCCTCCCGTCCTGGCCGCGATAATTGTTGACATATTCAATCGGACAGGTGATTTAGATTTGATTAGAAGATCCCTTCCTGCTTTGCTCAAGGAGTATCGTTTTTGGAATTCAGGTACTATCTTGTTTTGTTTTTTATCGGTTCCGTTTCCTTTGCTTGTGAATTTACTATAATTTTTAGGCTTTGTTATACTTCTTCTGGTTGAATTGCTTTTTATTGGAAGCCTAAACGGAATACTTTACTCATTTGTCATTGTCCACTTTTATTTTGTTTAAGGAATACATAAAGTGACTATTCAGGATGCTCAGGGATCAAACCACTGCTACTATGCTATGTGGAATAAGCCCCGGCCAGAATCGTCAACAATTGTAAGGCTTGATTTTATCATGACCTTTGAAAAAATGTAAATTACCGCTTCTTTTTTAAATTTTTAATTGATATAGGACAGTAAAACAGCTTCCAAACTCCAAAATATCGGTGAAAAAAGGGAACTATACCGCGAGCTGGCATCAGCTGCTGAAAGTGGATGGGATTTCAGTTCAAGATGGATGAGGTATCACATTTCAGAAGTTACAAAACAGTGTTATTGTTCATTTATTTTCATTATAGTTTGATAATACAAAGCATGACTGGTTTTATCTTCTATTGCAGGAACGAATCTGATCTCACGACGACTAGTACAACATCTGTGGAATCTCTGAAACTTACACCTTATAAGTGGACCTTGCATATAACCTGTGATTTTAAATTTGTATAATAGATGGAACTTGACATAGCTTTTCTAGAAAATCTTGTTGGAGAAAATAACACGATTACACATTTTACGGAAGCTTCTCAAAATAGACAAAAGGCCATGAACTGTATCTTTTGGAACGCAGAGATGAGGCAATGGCTTGATTACTGGCTTGGAAACAGCAACACAACCGAAGTGCTATATCCTGCATCAATTCTTGTTGCAGTTGTCTTCTCACCTTGAAAAACTAAAACATTCTAGGATATTTATAAATGGGGAGATTTGCACCAGAACAAGAAGTCATTTGCTTCTAACTTCGTTCCTTTGTGGACTGAAAGTTTAAATTCAGGTCTGCATCCTCTAATCTCTAATGTCATTACCTCTGTACTCTCCCATTCTCGGGGGATTTAAGCTGTGAACTTTAGGAATTTGCATGTCAAACCGAGCTCCACCAATCTGAATGAAACATTTACAAAGTTAATACCTATAGCATTCAGAGATAAAGGAAGAAACTGAACTTAAAAACACATGCAAAGCTTATATAAGACAACTAACATGGGACGGAGAAGTATTTAATTTGCCTTTTCTCATTTTTTTGGTTGACTTTCTTAAAAGAAAAAAGGAAAATATTAATCCTTCCTTTACATGGGAAATTGGCCATGGCATTATATTGATGCCAACCTAACAATAAAGTCTTGTCATAGAGAATAATTCAGTGACAGCTCAATCCACTAAACCAAATTTTTTTCTTATAAATCAAACAGATACATGACATATCCGCACGACCATAGCGAAAAAAATAGTAATCATGCTTTGGTTAGATCAAATCAATGTTTTTTTTAATTGTTGATTTCATTGATCCCTTGATTGAGTACAAAAAACTAGTCATTAACAGTGATGTCAATGTAGTGGCAGGTCCAATTATAAGTTTGTTAATTCAATAGAATTCAATGTTTTAGGATCGAATAAAGTTAAATACGTATAATAACACCCCTTAACACCCATTGAATTGCAACTCTACTAGCAACATCATCCACCTAGCAGTCTTTTCTAAATCCTAATATGTAATACCAAAAAGAGAATAAACTCCCAACCCAATTAACACCCCTTACAGCTGCCCCAAAGCAAAAATATAATAACAGAAACTCCAATCATCAATCTCAAACTAGTTGAGGACATCTATATGAATCCTCAATATCCATTTAGCTCCAAAAATGTCAACTTTATCAAATAAAAAAACATTTAGCTCCATTTAGAGTCGTTTCATTCCAAAGAAGCATGAAATGGAAATGGGTGATAACTTTCAATTGAGATTGAAATGTGTTGTCGTTAAATTGAAAAATTATGAAAAGATGAAGCAAAATTTATGAAAAAAAATAAAAGTCCGATCTTTTTTAGCTTATAACAAGTGGTTATTAGCTAATTACTTGGGAAATTAAGGCATAAAAGTTAAAAATAGAAATGAACAGATTAGCATACCTAATTGCGCCAGAGATAGATAACATTCAAGAACTTAAGACATCTATCGGCGCCTTAACCCAGATCGATTATGCAGGTCCAACAGCTGTTCAAGTGACACAAAAGACCACTTGTCCTCAACTTGCGCAAATACCTTCTGATTGAGAGAATCTATAATAATACTAATGTTACCAAAACCATATATCTGATGACCATCTTGCATCCTGCCAGGCTTAGGCTTGAACAGCAAACCATTCTCTTGAGCATGAACTTCAATAACTTCTTTCATGCTCATGTCAACCCCACCACCTGTACCATCCATTTGGATACCACTGTTAGAGCCCACAGAATGGCGGGATTGAGCTTGTGCTGCTGTTTTTTTCCGAGTCTCAAATTGCCTTTGTTCAAGAACCCTAAGATAACTTATGTTCTCCCTCAAACCAGGCTGAACCACCTCCAAGCCTTCAACAGCCTGGTTCATCATGTCTAGAGCCAGATTGAGTCGATAGAGAACATGTTCATTTGCCTGAAGTTCATGCGGAATAAGTTCCTTCCAACCCAAATACCATTTCGTCACTTCTTCAAAGTTCGGGTTTGAGCATAACCAGTGGTATAAAACTTCTTGCCACTTGTTGAAGAATATATCTAGTATTGGAAGCATGTGATGGATGGGAATAGCAGTAGCCCAAGTACGAACCCAATAGAACTGATCAAGGTTCTGATTTGCTGGATTTATTTGGAATTCATGCATCACTGCTAACAACTTTGGAACAATAAACTGGACCATTAGTTTTTCCCAGTTAATTGCATCAAACACAGTCTTCCAAGGAGACAATATGTAGTATGCAGACATATCACTTGGGTGCCAAGCATGCAGTACACGTTCCAATCTGTTACGTATAGTGTGGTAGCAGCTTTCCAATCTTTGACCCAATAAGGGCAACCATGGATGAACCCAGGAATGGATTGGAACTGTTTCTCGACGTGGATCCCAGTAGTCCACAGCAGCTGATAACTTGGGCAAAACAATGTTTTCCGGTATTGTCTGAAGGACTGAAGAAGGCAATAACTTCTCCCAAGAATCCAAAAAACGAAGCATTGGTTCGGGGTCCCTAGCCTGCCAGGTATTTGGTGCCGGATATTCTAACAGCAGGGAACACAAATTCCATAAATAGTTGAGTATAAGGAGATGCAGCATCAGAGATAGCAAAAATGTCATCACCTTGCAAAAGATCCTTCCACAGCGAAACCATTTCCAATCCATGTGTTGGAGTTTGAAGTGGATCCCATCCCTGAAAAATTCGAATAAACAAAGGCAGAGCATATGAGCACGCTATGCTTGACAAGTTGCAGAGTGTGTATTCCTCAGCATACTGCTTCTGCAAGTCTGCAAATGCTTTTGCAAGGGAGTCTAGGGTCAGGGTACCAGATGTGCTCTCTTCCCCAATCCGGTCCAATACACCAACAATCTCTTCCATATTATCAAACTGCTTTTTTTGGCGAGCTACCTCAGCTTGAAGCTTTTCCTTCTCCTTCTGCAAAGCAACAACTGTCTCCATCTCATTTCTCAAATCACTATCAATTTTTTGTATTCAAATTCTGCCAAATCCACAATCAACCTGATATTATGCTGAAGTTCGGGCATTGGAACATCACTTTCCCTTGCTTTCGCTTCAGCATTCAAGTTCTCCAAATTCGTCAAGACTCGCACCTATGGACCTCTCATATCAAACACGTTCTGAACAGTTTCCAGGCCTTGCTCCTGCTTTTAGCTAACAACTATTCAGCTATAACATAAACCTTCTTCACTTTTTTAGCTGGCTTTGACCAAAGCTTCTCTTTTGATCGACCTTCCACGGATAGTATAGCAGGACGAGCAACAGGCTGCTTTCCATCTGATTCTTCAAGAGCTGGTTCACTACTTGTCTCCTTATAGTCATTAAATCCCATCCCCATATTCTTCGGCCTCAGCTGCGCCTGTATCGGAGCCATAATTCCTTGCTCATTTTTACCCAACCCACCTCCTTTATAACTCATCTTCTCAAGCAACTTCATCCCAATCCCCTTGGTAAACTTCTCGAACCCACCGATATCCCCACCAGATTCCCTTCTCCCCCCTGATTCAGAAGATGATTTCTTCGCCAACATAGACTTCTCCTTCTCCTTTTCCCTTTCCTTCTCACGTCTTAAAGCACCTTCTTTAATCTTCCTACCAAAAGCACTGGGCAAAAAGTTTGCCCCATCAGCTTCAACCTCATCAGCCTTATCATTAACCGAACTATTACTAGTACCAAATCCAAGGCCGCCAACAGAAGCTGCCCCAAATCCCAATCCTAAACCTTTATTCTCTTCTTCTGGCATAATCTGCTCGTCATTCTCCTCTTTCGAATTCTGATCAATTTCTTTATTAGGCATAACAAATCGAGTTGATACGAAATTAACAGGTTTAGTTAGGTCAGGTTTTGATGAAAAACCTTTTTTCCTCTTCTTAGATGATGATCTTTCATAGTCAGAATCACTATCACCGGAAGCAAAAACACCATAGAGTGTATCATCCATGGTTTGAACTTGCTTTTTCTCTTTCCGTTTTTGATAGTAGAATTCACCACTGATCCACTGTCCATCTTCAAAATCGTTCTTCATACCAAACCTTTCCATTTCCTGATAATCATCCATGTTCATTTTTTTCGTTTGTTTTAGCTCATGAATATTTTTGGTGATATGACTTTGGGTCAATTTTTTTGCGAAACCTTTATGGGACCCTCCGTAAGTACCCGATGGAGCAGTATATGTAGCCTCGACAAAATTCACGTTATATTTATAGCATTTAGGGGCCATTCAAATGGAATTAACAGATTTTCTCTTTTTTTCATGAGTGTTTAGCCCATTAATATTTTGGTGATATGACTTTTGATTAATTTTTTCGTGAAATCTTTATGGAACCCTCCATAAGTACACGAGGGAGAAGTATGTGTACCCTAGGCGTGATCCAGGACATATTTGTAGTATTTAGGGACCACTCAAGCGAAATTAGCTAATTTTCTCATTTTTTCGTGTGTGTTAGCCTATTAATTTTTTTGTTTAGATGACTTTCGATCAATTTTTTTTGCGAAACCTTTATGAGACCCTCCGTAAGTACCCGAGGAAGCAGTACTTGTAACCTCGGCATGATCCACATTACATTTATAGCATTTACAGGTCACTCAAGCAAAATTAAGCAATTTTCTCATTTTTTAATGCGTGTTAGCCCATTAATTTTTTTGTGGTATGACTTTCGTCAATTTTTACGAAACCTTTATGTAACCCTCCGTAAATATCCAAGGGAGCAGTATGTGTAGATAACTACCCGGGGGAGCAGTACGTGTAGCTTCAACACGATCTATGACATATTGATAACATTTAGGGGTTTATCAAACAGAATTAGAAGATTTCTCATTTTTTTCATGTGTGTTAGCCTATTAATTTTTTGGTGATATGACTTTCGATCAATTTTTTTGCGAAACTTTTATGAGACCCTCAATAAGTACCCGAGGGAGCAGTACGTGTAGTCTCGGCATGCTCAACGACATAGTTATAGTATTTAGAGGCTACTTAAGTGGAATTGGGGGATTTTGTAATTTTATTCGTGTGTCTTAGCCCATGAATTTTTTTGTGATTTAGCTTTCGGTAAATTTTTAGCGAAACCTTTATGGGAACCTCCATAAGTATCCGGGGGAGGAGTATGTATGGTCTCGGCACAATCTACGATATATTTATAGAATTTAGGGGTCAATCAAACGGAATTAAGAGATTTTCTCATTTTTTTCGTGTGTGTTAGCTTATGAATTTTTTGGTGATATGACTTTCGGTCAACTATTTTTTGAAACATTTATGGGACTCTCCGTAAGTACTCTTGGGAGAAGTATGTGTAGCCTCAACATGATCTACGACATATTTATATCATTTTGGGGTCGGTCAAGCGAAAGTAGGCGAGTTTGTCATTTTATTCAAGTGTCTTATCCAATGAATTTTTTGGTGATTTAGATTTAGATTAATGTTTTGCGAAACCTTTATGGGACCCTCTGTAAGTATCCGGGGGAGAATTACGTGTTAGCCTCGGCACAATCCACTATATATTTTTAGGATTTAGAGGGTACTCAAACGGAATTAGATAATTTTCTCATTTTTGGTGTGTGTAAGCCATGAAATTTTTTGTGATATGATTTTAGGTAAATGTTTTTGCCAAACCTTTATGAGACCACCTGTGAGTATACGGGGTAGCAGTACATGTACCCTCGACATGATCAACGACATATTTATAAAATTTAGGGCCACTCAAGAGGAATTAGGCAATTTTTATCAATTTTTGTGTGTGTTAGCCTATGAATTTTTTGGTAATATGACTTTCGTTGATTTTCTTGCAAAACCTTTTTGGGACCCTCTGTAAGTACCTGAGTGAGCATTACGTGTAGCCTTGACACGGTCTATGACATATTTATAACATTTAGGAGGCAATCAAATGGAATTAGATGATTTTCTCATTTTTTTGGTGTGTGTTAGCCTATTAATTTTTTGTTAATGTGACTGTCGATCAATTCTTGTTGAAAAACCTTTATTAGAACCTCATTAAGTACTCAAGGGAGCAGTACGTGCAGCCTCAGCACGATTCATGACATATGTATAATATTTAGAGGCTATTCAAGCGGAATTAAGCGATTTTATCATTTTCTCGTGTGTCTTAGCCAATGAATTTTTTGGTGATTTAGATTTCGTTTAATATATTAAGAAACATTATGAGACCCTGCATAAATAGCAAGGGGAGAAGTATGTGTCGCTAAGTATCTAGCGGAGTAGTACATGTAGTGTCGGCACGATTCACAATATATTTAAAGCATGTATGGGCCACTCAAGCGAAATTAGAACGATGTTCTCATTTTTTTCTTATGTGTTAGCCCATGATTTATTTGATGATATGATTTTTGATCAGTTTTTTTGTGAAACCTTTATGAGACCCTCCATAAGCACCCGGAAGAGCAGTATGTGTAGCATCGACATGATTCATGATATATTTATAGTATTTAGAGGACACTCTAGAGGAAGTAGGTGATTTTCTCATTTTTTTTATGTGTGTTAGTGTCACGCCCCGGGAGGGTACCCTAGACGTAACCGGCACTCAGAAACCATTTCTGGCTCCCAAGCGAACCACATAGCCTGATCACACATCCGTTCATTCATTCATTCAGCGAAAAGTTTAAAAATAAAGAATAATTTAGCGGGCAACTCAAATCACCCATCCAACTCAAAGAATAAAGGCCATGGGCCGACAGATCAACTAAAATATTTGTCATTTAAAAATAGTTTGACAAGGATAACTCAAGGATAGAAATACTCAATCGACTCATTATTATCTAGTCTATGAAGCCTCTATCACTACTATCTAATTGGTGCCGATGACATGTTCATGTCTACCTCAAATAAAAATAAAGGGCTAACTCAATGTAAGAATACACAAGCGGTGTCCTCCGAATATAGGGGAGGACTCACCAATACGCTGAGTGCAAATAGATCCCCAATGATGCTCCTATTGACGATCTCATAAACCTGTCTCTGCATCATGAAACGATGCAGGCCAAATGGCGTCAGTACGTGGAATGTACTGGTATGTAAAATGGCAGAATGAAACATACCTTAAGGAAGAGTAACGCTGGTTCAAATATCTCAACTCAAGAAGATAAGAGGGACTCAAATAAAGCGTCGTAAATCTAAAGTAAGGATACAGTTTAGACAGAGACCAATCATTTACAATTCGATCCCTTTCAATCATGTACAATCCGATTATATACACTCAACTCAACAATCAACTCAATAATCAAATATAATCTAGTCACATACCATTCTATTCAATCCAATCACAATTCATCTATTCTAATCCGACCATATACAATCTACTCAACATTCAACTCAACAATCAGAAAGAACTCAACTCAGTAAATATGAAAATTAAATTATGCAACGTTTTATAATTCAACTCAAAGGACTCAACTCAATAAATATGTAACAACTCACTCAAGTGTCCTAAGTCTAACAAGAAATAGTTTAGACAGGACCAACTTATAATCCACTCAACTCAACTGACTCGGAGCACTATCAAGACCTAAATGGGAGTTTCTCTTAACCGACAACCTTCACTTATGAGCCAGTGAAAGTACAACAAACCGACGTTGTTGCCGCGTCCGTTCATACTTTGTCAGGGTATGAATGAATCAACCAATCATGGATCCAATCCAACCAAGTCCTATAATGTCAGGACAAATCTCTCGGGGAAGCATCCGACTTTAACAGTTCAATCCCCCCTACGTTTGGCAACATAGGTATTGGGTTCGAGTATGGACTATACTCTTGCCCAATTCGGTGCTCAATACTCCTCCCATGACTCCAGGCTCATAAAACTCCTCCAATCATCTCAAACAAGCCCTCACGGCTAGTTTCATGTGGTACATTGCCACCTCATCAACTCTGTTCTCATTTCAACTCAATCAGACCTCATTGGACCTTCTTTCAAATCGACTCATCTCAAATCATCAAACTCTTCTCTTTAAAATTTTATACAATCTCAACTCAATGAATGCAGAAAATATTATGTACATTAAAATATAATTTCAACTCCTCAACTCAAACTCAAAATAGTGTATAAGTAGTTTATGCAAAAAGGTTCACAAATAATTTATTTAAAGCTCCTCCTCAAAAGCTCATTTATTTTCAAAATATTCCTAAGACTCCAATCAACTCAATTTATGCACATCACATACCACAAAATCACATTAGACTCCAATCCACTTCATCACATAACATCCTCATCAATATACCTCTTCGTCAACCATTCTACATATATTAAATAAGCACCATTCACATCATCACTCACATCGTCATCAAAACATCATCATCACGTCATCATCATATATTATCATTTACATCATCATCAAACATGATCATCACATCATTGTCAAGTATCATCATCACATCAATCATCAAACATCTACTCCAAAATCCTTATTTTTGTCCTATGTTCATTTTATAGAAGTAAAGGGACATTCTTAACTAATCAATTCATTCTTTTCATTCCAATCAATACATATATATACACACAACTATCCATCTCAACCTCAAGACATTTATGACAAGAAATCTCATCTTGGGTTCATGTGAATGAAACATGAACCCATACTCTCAACAAAACTCAACTCAAGAATATCGTCAATACCTATAAATCTATATACAAAGATACATTTGTAGTTAATAATATGAAAAATAACTATTTAGCAACTCAAGTCATTAAAATCATCAATCAACCATTTGTATCTAAAAACATTCCATAGTTTAGGAAAAACTTTCAAGAAAACCTTTCTAGAAGGTGCAACTCTTTCACAACTCCTAACCAACACATCTATGGGCATATGGAAGAACTCAATCCATATTTTAGGTTAGCCTTATATACCTTAGTAAAGACTTGAAGAAAACCTTGTGGTTGGGTCTTCAATGGAGGACTCAAATCTTGAAGCTCTTGGACTCTTTTTGTTGGAAATGGAGAAGAAGAAGAAGAGAGAGAGAAGCTCCTAGGGCTTTTTAGAGAGAGAGAGGCTGCAATAATATGATCCCAAAATGGTCTAGGACTGATACATATATAATTTGGGTAAGTTCCCAAATTACCCCTCCTCAAAAGTTCTGAAAATAGGCTAAAATGCACCTGACGCGATAGTGGCGCATCGCGCCATTGCAGTGCCAGGCCAATTACGCCTAAAACCTGTACACCTCGCAGTGGCGCGCCGCGCCAAGGACCAAACTACTGAGGCACATCCTTGGCGCGATAGTGGCGCGTCGCGCCCTTACAGCGCCAAGGCCAATATTTTCTGGGTTTTGGAAATTGGCTTGAAAAACCCTGCACACCTTTTAGTGGCGCGTCGCGCCAGGGGACAAACTACTAAGGCATGTTCCTGGCGCGATAGAGGCGCATCGCGCCACTACGGCACCAAGCCCAGATTTACACTAGTTGAACCCCAGGCCTGGAAATCTCTGTTGTGCTCGTTCATCTTAGGATCGCCATATCTTTCGACTCTGAACTCCAAAATTTACATTCTTGGTGGCGTTGGAAAGAAGACTCGACGATCATTAATTTAATAGGTCGTGGGCTACCCAGATCATCATATATCAAAAGATAGGGTCGTTAGAAGTCAACCCCTCATGTAAACTCCTCCTCAAACTAAGCCACGACGAACCTTTTGGCTTGATTTGGTCCTAGGGGTCCTTCATGACCCCACATCACCTCTACCGCTCTTTAATTTCTTAGGAACTCATCATAAATCATGTGGAAAATTTCAAGTCCTCCGTCCCGAGTCTACACTCATGTGAAGAAATGTTCGAATCTTAGCGGAAAAAAATTCCGGGGTGTCACAATTAGCCCAAGAATTGTTTGGTGATATGAATTTCGTCCATTTTTTTGTGAAACCTCTATTGGACTCTCCATAAGGACTTGAGGGAGCAGTATATATAGTCTTGGCACGATCCACGACATATTTATAGTATTTAGGGGTCACTCAAGCAAAATTAGGTAATTTTCTTATTTTTTCGTATGTGTTAGCCTATGATTGTTTTGGTGATATGACTTTCGGTCAATTTTTTTGCGAAACCTTTATGGGACCCTCCATAAGTACCCGTACGAACAGTACGTATAGCATCATCACTATCCACTGCATATACATAGTATTTAGGGGACACTCAAGTGAAATCAGACATTTGTTTTGTTTTCGTGTGTTAGCCCATGAATTATTTGATGATATGACTATCGGTTGATTTTTTTCCAAAAACTTTATGGGAACCTCAGTAAGTACCCAGAGGAGCAATATGTGTGGACTCGGCACTATCCACGGCATATTAATAACATTTAGGAGCCACTCAAGCAGAATTAGGCGAGTTTCTTATTTTTTCATTTGTGTTAGCCCAAGACTTTTTTGGTGATATGACTTTCGGTTAATTTTTTTTGTAAAACCTTTAGGGGACTCTCCGTAAGTACTCAACGGAGCAGTAACTATGCCCATGAAATGAACTACGACATATTTATAGCATTAATGGGTCACTCAAGCAGAATTAGATGATATTTTTATTTTTTTCGTGTGTTTTAGCCCATGATATTTTTTGTGATATGACTTTAGGTTAAATTTTTTTTTGCGACATCTTTATGAAACCCTCTGTAAGTACCTAGGATCAGTACATGTAGCCTCGAAAAAATCCACGTTATATTTATAACATTTAGGGGCCATTCAAGCGGAATTAGACAATTTTCTTAATTTTTTCATAAGTGTTAGCCCATTAATTTTTTGGTGATATGACATTCGGTTAATTTTTTTGCTAAATCTTTATGAAACCCTCTGTAAGTGCCCGAGAGAGTAGTATGTGTAGCCTAGGTATGATCTACAACATATTTATAGTATTTAGGGGCCACTCGAGCAGAATTAATTGATTTTTTCTTATTTTTTTCTTGTGTGTTATAAATCATTTTCGATCAATTTTTTTGCGAAACCTTTATGGGAACTTCTGTAAGTACCCAGGGAATCAGTACGTGTAGACTCGGCACGATCGATGACATATTTATAGCATTTACAAGCAACTCAAGAGAAATTACATGATTTTCTCACTTTTTCGTGTGTTTTAGCCCATTAATAATTTAGTGGTATGACTTCGGTCAATTTTTGCGAACCTTTATGTGACCTTCCGTAAGTATCCGGGGGAGTAGTATGTGTAGTTAACTACCCCAGGGAGCAGTATGTATAGTCTCGACACGATCCATGACACGTTTATAGCATTTAGGGGCCAATTAAACAGAATTAAACGATTTTCTCATTTTTTGTGTGTTAGCCTATTAATTTTTTGGTGCTATGACTTTGTTCAATTTTTTGTGAAATTTTATGGGACCTTATATAAGTATCCGGAAGAGTAGTATGTATAGTCTCGTCACAATCCATGAAATATTTATAGCATTTAGGGGCCACTCAAGAAAAATTAGTCGATTTTCTCATTTTTCATATGTGTTAGCCATCAATTTTTTTGGTGATATGAATTTAGTCTAATATTTTGTGAAACCTTTATGGACCCTCTATAAGTATCCGGGGGAGCAGTGCGTGCGGTTTTGACACAATCAATGACATATTTATACCATTTGTGGGTCACTCAAGCAAAAATGGATAATTTTTGATTTTTTCGTGTGTGTTAGCTATTAATTTTTTGGTGATATCGCTTTCGGTTAATTATTTGCGAAACCTTTATGGGACCCTCCATAAGTACGCGGGAGAGAAGTACGTGTAGCTAAGTACCCGGGGGAGAAGTACGTGTCTTGGCCCATGAATTTTTTGGTGATGTGAGTTTTGGTCAATTTTTTTGCAAAACTTCTATGGGACCCTCTATAAGTACCCAGGTTAGTAATACGTTTATCAATGACGCGGTCCAGGATACATTTATTGCATTTAGGGGCCACTCTAGTCGAATTAGGTGATTTTCTTATATATTCTGTGTGTTAGACCATGAATTTTTTGATGATATGAATTTCAGTCAATTTTTTTTGAAAACTTTATGGGACCCACTCTAAGTATTCGTAGGAGCAGTATGTGTACCCTCGGCACGATCCACAACATATTTATAGCATTTAGAGTCCACCCAAGCGGAATTAGGTAATTTTGTCATTTTTTTCGTGTGTGTTAGCTCACGAATTTTTTGGTGATATGATTTTCAATCAATTATTTTGTGAAACCTTTATGGGACCCTCCGTAACTACTCGTGGGAGTAGTACGTGTAACCTCAATATGATCAACGATATATTTATTGTATTTAGGGGCCACTCAAGTAGAATTAAGCGATTGTCCTATTTTTTTCGTGTGTGTTAACACTTAAATTTTTTGGTAATATGACTTTCGGTCATTTTTTGTGAAAATTTTATAGGACCTTTCGTAAATATACATGGGAGCAGTACATGAAGCATCGGCACCATCAATGTCATATTTATAGCATTTAGGGGCAACACAAGCTGAATTAAATAATTTTCTCATTTTTTTCATGTGTGTTAGCCAATGAATTTTTTTGGTGATATGGATTTCGGTCAGTTATTTTTGTGAAACCTTTATGGGACCTTTCGTACATACCCGGAGAGCAATATGTGTTTTCTCGACATGATCCACGGCATATTTACAGCATTTAGGGCCACTCAAGCAGAATTAGACATTTATTTTTATATGTTAACCCATGAAATTTATGATGATATGAATTTCAGTCAATTTATTTTGCAAAACCTTTATGGAACCCTCTGTAAGTATCCGGGGGAGCAGTATATGCAGCTTTAACACGATTCATGACATATTGATAACATTTAGGGGCCATTCAAATGGAATCAGGCGATTTTCTCATTGTTTCGTACGTGTTAGATTATTAATTTTTTGATGATATAACTTTCGATCAATTTTCTTGCGAAACCTTTATGAGACCCTCAATAAGTATTCGAAGGAGCAGTACGTGTAGTTTCAGCACGATCAACGTTAAAATTTCTAGCATTTAGAGGCTAATCAAGTGGAATTAGGCGATTTTGAAATTTTATTAGTGTGTCTTAGCCAATGATTTTTTTCGTGATTTGGCTTTATGTTAATTTTTTGCGAAACCTTTATGCTACCCTCCATAAGTACCCGGGGGATCAGTACCTATAGCTCGGCACAATCCATGACATATTTATAGCATTTAGAGGCCACTTAAGCAGAATTAAGCGATTTTCTTATTTTTTTCGTGTGAATCTGTAAGCCCATTAATTTTTTGGTGATATGATTTATGGTCAATGTTTTTACGAAACCTTTATGAGACCTTCTCTAAGTACCCGAGGAAGCAGTACGTGTACCCTCGGCATAATCAACGACATATTTATAGCATTTAGGACCACTCAAGCGAAATTAAACGATTTTTTCATTTTTTCATTGGTGCTAGTTCATAAATTTTTGGTTATATAACTTTCGTTATTTTTTTTTGAAAAACCTTTGTGGGACTCTTCGTAAGTATCCGAAGGAGCAATACGTCTAGCTTCAACACAATCCCCATTCTATTTATAGAATTTAGGGTTTACTCAATCTAAATTAGATGATTTTCTCATTTTTTTCATGAGTGTTAGCCCATTAATTTTTTGATGATATAGTTTTCGGTTAATTTTTTCGGGAAACCTATATGGAACCTTCTGTACGTACTTGAGGGAGCAATACGTGTAGCCTCAAAATGATCCACATTGTATTTATAGCATTTAGGGCCCACTCAAACAAAATTAGGCTATTTTCTCTTCTTTTTTTTCGTGTGTATTAATTAGCCCATGAATTTTTTTGTAATATGACTTTCAGTCAATTTTTTTTGTGAAACCTTATGGGGCCCTCTGTAAGTATCCATGGAAGCTGTACGTATAGCCTCGGCACAATCCACTGCATATACATAGCATTTAGGGGCCACTCAAGTGAAATTAAACATTTTCTCATTTTTTCCGTGTGTTAGCCTATTAATTTTTTTGGTGATATGACTTTCGTTCAGTTTTTTGCTAAAACTTTATGGGACCCTCCGTATGTACCTGGATGAGTAGTATGTGTAGCCTTGACACAATCCTCGACATATTTTTAGCCATGAATTTTTTGGTGGTATGACTTTTGGTTAACTTTTTTGCAAAACCTTTTTTGGACCCTCCGTAAGTACCTGGGGGAGCAGTACATGTACCTTCGACATGATCCACGACATATTTATAGTATTTAGGGGCCACTCAAGCGGAATTAGGCGATTTTTCTCATTTTTTTCATGTGTTTAGCCCATGAATTTTTTGATGATATGATTTCGGTTAATATTTTGCAAATAATTTACAAAACAATTTGTAAATGACCTGGGGGAATATTACGTATAGTCTCGGCATGATTTGCGCCATTTATATAGTTTTTAGGAGCCATTCAACAGTAACTAGATGATTTTCTCAGTTTTTCATATTTGTTAGCCCATGATTTTTTTTGTGATAAATCTTTCTGTCAATATTTGTGAAACCTTTATGAGACGCTCGGTAAGTAGCAGGGGGAGCAGTACGTATAGATAACTACCCGGGAGAGATGTGTAGCATCGACATGATCCACGACTTATTTATAGCATTTAGGGGGCCACTTAAGCGGAATTAAGTGATTTTCTCATTTTTTTTCGTGTGTGTTAGCTATGATTTTTTTTGGTGATATGATTTTTGGTCAATTTTTTTGTGAAACTTTTATGGGACCCTACGGAAGTCCCCAGAGGAGTAGTACGTGTAGTCTCGGTACGATCCACAATATATTTATATCATTTAAGGGCTTCTAAAGTTGAATTAGGCAATTTTCTCATTGTTTTTCGTGTGTGTTAGCCCATTAATTTTTTGGTGATGTGGATCTAGGTCAATAGTTTTGTGAAACCTTTATGGTAACCTCCATAAGTACCTCGTGGAGCACTACGTGTAGCCTCGGCACGATCCACGACATGTTTATTGCATTTCGGGGTCACTCAAGCTGAATTAGTTGATTTTCTCTTTTTTTTCCCTTTTGTTAACCCATTAATTTTTTGGTGATATGACTTTCGGTCAATTTTTTTGTGAAACCTTTATGGGACCCTCCGTAAGTATTTTTGGGAGCAGTACGTATAGCCTCAGCACAATCCATTGCATATTCATAGCATTTATTGGTTTTTATAGAAATCCACGTCTTTTTTATTGTTTAGAGATCAAGAAATAGAAATCTAGTATTTTTCTCAGTTTTTCATGAGTATTAGCCTATTAATATTTCATAAATATGCTTGTTCGAAACTTTTTGTCTTCAAATTTTGTAGGACCATCCGTAATTACCTAGTGAATGATATTCATAGCTTCTATAGGATCTACGCTACTTTTTTTAGCGTTCAGTGGTCACAAAATAAAAAAAGGGCAGCCCGGTGCACTTAAGCTCCCGCTATGCGCAGGGTCCGGGGAAGGGCCCGACCACAAGGGTCTATTGTACGCAGCCTATGAATATATTGTAAATATAAATGTTCAGTACTTTTCGACTATTAATTTTGTAGGACCATCCGTAATTACCTAGTAAATGGTATACCTTCTATAAGATCCACACCACCTTTTTAACATTTATAGGTCATGAAACAAGAAGTCAGAGTTTTTATCATTTTTTCATGTGTATTAGCCTATGAATATTATATAAATATGATTGTCCAGAAGTTTTTGACTCCAAATTTTGTAGGACCATCCGTAATTACCTAATGATGATATTCATAGCTTTTATAGGAACCACTCCACTTTTTTTAGCGTATAGGAGTCACGAATAGGAATTTAGGTTTTTTCGTAATTTTTCGTATTTTTTAGTCCATGAATCTTTTGGGAAATTACTGAATGACTATGTTTGACTCAATTTTTTTTAGGATCATCCGTAATGACCTAGTAAACCATTTCCATAGTGTCTACATAAATCATGCCACTTTTTTGACCTAAATTTTTTAGGACCATCATTAGGATTATCTGTGTTTTTAACTACACGTTTTTAACTCAAAAGGTGGATGCCCTTTTTTGGGAGTTTATGTGTCACGAAATAAAAATTTGAGATTATTTCAATTTTTTATGTGTATTAGTACATAAATTTTTTGGAATATGTGTGACCGACTTTGCTTAGCTTTTTTTCATGGACAAATAGGTTAGTAATCATTGATGTTTTCTCAAAATTTTCCTTAAACCTCTCTGAGAATAAATAATCTTTTATGTGCAATTTCAAATGAGAAGTTGGTCTTCATATCTTATTAGTGAAATTGAATATTTGGCATTCAACAAATCCTCTCTTTTCTTATTGAAAATTAATAATTGAAAACAAAATAAACGAATTTTTCTTTTTCTTTATTTACATGTCTAGATTTTATCTATTAGTAATTTGAACATAGTATAAGCAAATTCAAAATTACGAGTTCCATTATTTGGAAAACATGCAATCATCATATCATAAGCATTACATATAATGTTGTCACTATGAGCAAAAGGAGAACTTTACCATACAACAAAGTTTTCTTGTTATCTCCACCTAATGATGTTAAATATCCATCCATAGTATTTTTAAATTCTGGAATAAGTGAATAAATTGTAACATTATCATGTCTAGCTGAATTCAGAACTGGAATATCATCCATGTTTGGTGGCAATGGCAACATCAAGTCCTTTGGCACTGATGGTAGTGCTAATGGTGGTGGCTCATTTGGTGACTTTGGAAGCAAAAAAATTGGTATTGGTCTACTTGGTGGTGGCTTCATTTCTTGTACTGGACTAACCTTTGCTTTAGGTGCTACAAAAAAAAAGTAAATATAAAAAAATTAGCACCAAAATTAGATATCTTTCTACAAAATGTATCATATGATACTGCTTCGTTAAAACTTATGTGACATAGTTTGATTGGACACGGAATTCAATAAAGAAAGAAATACTTTTAAATCTTGTGTTATTAAACATGTCATAACATTTGTGCGACTATATAGACTTTTGAAAGCTGATGTTTAAGCACAAGTTCCAAAAGTTTTAAGCCACATAAACAATAGGGCAGAGCTTGGTAGGATTAAGGGAGGTTCAATTGAATCCCCTTTGCCGGGAAATTGTAATTTGCAAATAGAGAAAAAAATAGTTTTTTTTCCTCAATTTCTAGTTTAGATTCAAAAATTACTTTCTATTATGAGTTCAAATCCTGAGTATGACATTATGTTGTCCTTTTAAAATCCTTTTTATAAATTTTTGGCTTTGCCATTGCATACAAATATTATGACATGTTTAAAGTTATAAGTTTTAGAAATCTTATAACCACATTTTAATTTCATTTTAAACTCCATATTGAGTCAAATTACGTTACGTAAATCAGAACAAAGGGAGTATTAAGCATAGAATTCAAAGAAAAATTGTAATCAAGAGAACTTATTAAATAATTACCTTGACAATGTGTCAATGGAGGTATTGAAATGAAGCAATTAGAAAAAGGAAGCACAAGTGAGTTTGTTATAAGAGGACTAGAAGAGCCTAATATTGCACACAAGCAATAATATCCTGCTTGAATTATTTGATTGAGTGCATTGCAACAAGAATCAAAAGAAACTTGATTTTTTTCTGGATCCATACATTTATCCAAGTTTATCCCCTCAAATGAACATTGTGGCAAATGACATGTTGCAATTGGGAATAATGTAAAATTAATAATAAGAAGATATGCAAAAGCCCAAGTGAATTTTAGAGTGTTCATTGCCATCAACAAGTTTTCAATTAGGATAATGAATTTGTAAGAAAATAGTGTATATTTATGCTTTGTAGTCATGAGTGTTTTTGCATGCTTATGACCTACTCATATCATACATTTGGTGCTTTAAGCACTTTCTAGCTAGTCATGTTGTACAAATATTTCACATGAAACCTTCATATAGACTAAGTGAAGTCAAACTCATTCAGAAAGTGTAAGGAAAATTCTCTTGGTCTTGTTGCACAATTCAATCTCAATTAGATATTAGGCATGGAATTTCAAACACCGTATATTTGAAGTTCGTTTCAAAGTTAGTAGAAATGCAAAATATCCTAAATAATTGGGTACAAATTAAAAAATAGTGTGTCGAAATCGGGTACCCCGTGAAAATTTTATAAATTTTAAAAATTTCACAGGAATCCCTAGTACTAATACAACAAAACAACACTATATCCAGTGAAATTCACAAAGCAGAGTCTGAGGAGGGTAAAGTGTACGCAGACTTGACATTTACCTCGTGGATGAGAGGTTGTTTCCGAAAGACCCTCGGCTCAAATGAAGTAAAACAAAGGAGTAATGAAAAGGTAATACAACAACAAATACATGAAAATTTCAAGATTCTATATTACATCAAAGAATAGTTGTATAACAAAATAGTACAAATCTCAAAATAAATGCCACAAACATCCTCAACAAATTCACTATCTTTAGTACTTTCTAACTTCAAACTAATACAACATAAAAGCAATTGCACCAAATGCAGCAATGAGGGCCAATGGTGAAAAACCATAGCCAACAGAAGGGGCAGCTGATGGTGTATTTGGGTTTTGACGGCGGCCGGAATTCGTCGCCGATGGAGATATTGGAGTTACAGTAGGAACTACATCAGCTTGTGGTGCCAAAGCTGGTGACATTGGCTTGAAATCAGTCGTACCTGTGCAAATTAAATTGATAATGAATTAAATAACTAACATAGTCGTGTCGGATCCTTAAAAAGTTAAATAACTTTTGAAGGAACTGATGTGTACGCAAATGATATGGTATATTGATAAATAAAAACTTTTGCGAAGTCAAAAGAATGATTAGGTTGAAAAACTACATGATCTCTAACCATCTTATTATTCTATAACACTATATAGCTATTTTCTTTGGACTCTCAGAAAATGTTGCCCCAATCTTGTCGGATCATCTAAAAAAGAATAACTTTTGAAGGATATCTAATATATACTCACTTTGAAATTGAGTATTTTAGATCCTTCAAAATTAGTGCATTTTGGAGAATCTGACAATAGTATGACAACATTTTTGGAGAATTTGAGCAACAAAGTTTTTATTTGTTTACCCAAACGAGGGATCAAATTGATTATAGAGACATGAGTTTAATTAGTCGATTTATCAACTAAAAAAATATTATCAAGACGAGTGAATGGATTGACCTTCCAAACAAACATGAAACGTACACTTATATATTCGTCCATAAGTCAAATCGGATATGTGATTATTAGAATAATTATAGGGGACTTATGGTCCCACACAGTGATACTATTAAAAGTAATACCTTTAGGACTAGGAGAAGGACTAGGAGCTAATGTTGGTGAAGCACTTGGAGCCTCTGTTCCAGCAGGACCTATTTGAAAAACAGTAATAAATTCACATCAATTTCATGGAAATTTTAGATGATAAAATCTTGAAATATGGACATTAATAAGAAAAATGATTATATGTAATAGGTGCTAATATATACCTGGAGCTGCTGCAGGTGGAGTGGAGGCTGCAACCAAGAGAACCACAAAGGGTGTTAGTTACCAATAAGAATGAAAAAAATATGTTCTTAAATTTTCTTATTTGTGATAAATGACGGGGTGCCTTGGGATAACGGTAAAAGTTGCTTATGAGTGATTGGGAGGTCACGGGTTCAAGTCATGGGAATAGTCTCTTGCTTATATTGCATACATATGACCTAATATGGTCCGACCCTTTTCTAAACATCGTGCATAGCGGAAGCTTAGTGCAACAGGTTAGCTCTGTAATAAGAGAAATGAAGGATAGCTTTGGCACAATCATAATTCATAAATGTTGCCACTGTCTAACCAAACAGGTCACGAGTTCAAATCGCAGCAACAACTTTTTGCAGAAATGTATAAGCTTAGATTGCATACATAAGAACCAATGTGGTCCAACCCTTCCCCAGATTCTTGGCAAAGCTGAAATTTAGTCTACTAAGCTACCCTTTATGATAAGAGGAGTCTAATGGCTCAAACTTCGAGTTCCTCCAACATAACTATGAACATTTGATGTGTTCCTATTCAGAGGCTGATCAAGCTAATAACTCATACACGTTCATCTGAACCCAATAATTTTTGCTTTCGACTCTATATTACATTGTAAAGTTTTTATTAAACAAGTACAAATAATAAGAATCCCAAACTCAAACACACAATGTTCAAATCCTAAATCCACCTCGACCTATGTTACTACTACCATAAAAGTCTCTTACCTTTGCATTGGAGGGGAACGCGAGCCATGTTACAAGCTCGAGGAAGAGACATGGTTGTATTAGGATTAATAGGAATCTGAAAGGGAATGCCACCAGTTGCAATAACACAAAGACAAGCAGAGCCATTGCCCATCATTGTTCTTAGTGCATTGCAGCAGCCAGCAGATGGTGCAGCCGTTCCATTGCCGTTAGCCAAGAAGTTCAAACAAGGAGTAAAACTAGTCAGCATTGTTGCTGTACATGGAGATGTCACAATTTGGGCATTAATAGGCAAAATTGCTAAAACAATAATGCAAGAAAGGAAAGAAACAGAGTAATAAAAAGCCATAGTAACTAATATAAAGCTTTTTTTTTTTTTTGAGTAGTTATTCTTATGATATGCTTGTAATTAGAAAATTTGAATGGTTTAATTGGTGGGGAGAAGTAAATAGGGGAATTTATAGAGGGAAATGTAGGTGAATGAAGTTCAACTACCTTAACAAACTTTTTTTTTTGGTCTAATTTTTCTAATAGTTTTGCTGGCTTTGCTTGCCGTGACCTAATTGTTTGCTGCCTCCGGATTCATCTGAATCCAATATTTTTGACACGAAACATAAAAGAAAAAATCTATAAAATTTCAATAAATATAATGTTTAGAACTCATAATTTCTAAGTGGAAAACAAGTTCAATGATAAGCAGAGGCGGATCCAGGATTTTGAATCTATGGGTGTCACGCTACTTTGAACAGTAACTTATGACAAAATCTCTAGTATAGAGTAAGATAATACTTAAGATTTATTAGCAAATTTGCATACAAAATTTAGACTTGTTTTGTTGGTTCGATTAAGATTTTAGTTACAAGTAGTAACCACTGGCACCACAAGACTCATTATTTCTAAGGGTGTCATGTATAATATTTATACCTTTTTTATAAATATATATACAAATATACATGTATATACAAATTTTCAACCGAAATCATGGGTGGTGTGACACCCCCTTCCAACTACATAGATCCACCTCTGATGATAAGAATCTAAAAAGGTTAAATTTTTATCCGCACAAGGTGTTTACACTTATTACTATAGTGGAGTAATTAATGAAGTGAAAATATATGTTAATTAACTATAATTAAGTAATAGTTATGTATATTCAAACACATATTATGGGTCAATTGGTTTGTATTGGATACTTTTATACTATGTCAAAGATTGAACGCATCAAATTTAAATGTTGAATTCGCTTTTTGCCCTCGAGTTACTCACAGCATTGAACTCCCAGGCTATGAATCATCATTGTCAATACTTGAGAATTCTGATTCAACTGCCTTAGTATTGGAATAGTCAACAGAAAAAAAAAGTTGACTTGCATTTTTTCTCACTTGATTTGGCACACGCTTTGAAAGTCGACTAATTTAAATTCATGTTGAAATTTTTTACTTTGAAGATAAAACGCTCTTTAGTAAAGCGTCTCCATTCTCAAGACTCGTAAAAACTAAGTATAAATTACTTTTTATACGAAATAAGAGAAAAAAGCTGTTATACTTGTTTAATTTGTGCATTACTAATAGTCGCTTTCGTATTTTATATTATATTCTCAATAAAATAATCCATAATTTTTCACATAATTCTGCAGGTATTTTCATGAGAAAAGAAAAAGTAACCAAACATTGTATAAAATAATGTTGAATTCTAATATTTTATACGCAATGTGCATTTTGTACCAATCATAAACTTTCTTTTAAGTTTTTTTTTTAATTAGCCAATAAATAATTGTGGGGTCAGTTATTTAGCATGAGTTGGCCACCTGCATAACAAACCATTATCCAATTCTACCTAATTCTTTTGTAAAATACTGAAAAAGGATAATTAACATGTTATGACAAGCTACTTATTATAGGTTATCAAGTCGATATTATTAAACTATGTTGCTTCGATATTTTAAAAAATATTATTGTACGAATACTTATATCGAATTCTTAAAAAATATATTATTTTAGAGAATCTGATCAATAATAAATACTTGAAATTATCGCTTAAACAATATTACTTTATCTAAAGGCATATGACAAAATTATGGTAATGAAAAAACTCGTTTGATTTTTGATTACAATATGATATCTTTGTTATCAAGTATGTATATATCAAAAATCTTATCTTATGCTACAAAATCACAACTTTAGTTGTAAGTCAATGTCAGCTTCATCTTCCTCCTCTTGTTGTTGCTGGGCTTGGGCTTCTTTCTGATGTTGGGCCTGGGCCTGTAAAGAGAATAATTGAACCAAATTGTAAAGCTTTTAATCCTTGGATCTTTATCCGATACTAATTACTAATCTTGGAATAACCTATTCCAGAATAAATAATCCAACATAACTAATCACAATACAATTAATCTCAATGTAACTTGTCTTTAATAATAAATAAAATTAGAAGTAATATCCATTTTAGCACATTTAATTAAGTAAAAAGGCTCAAATATGCCATTGAATTTTGATAAAAAGTTCATTTATGTCCTCCGTTAAAAGTTTGGTTTATTTATGTCATTTTCATTTGAGAAATGTATTATCATGTCATTATTTTTTAATTCCAATTTTGCTCCAAGACCCCCAACAACTTTTAACACTTTATAATTGGGGTTTTGGATCAGATGTACTCTTTTTGCATTTTCTTCCTCAAGAACACATGAAAAACATCAAGAACTCTCAAATTTTCAACTTCTACAATTCTTCACGAAATCACCTCAATTTCAAGTGTAGCTTACCTTCGAGTTAAATACCAAAACTCAATATCTTTTGAGCTCGAATTCAACCTAATTCAACAAGACCACTTGAAATTTCTTCAAAGTTTCAAAACTTCAACATTCTTTAATGGTAAAATTTTCTCCACAACTCCAAACCACTTGAAATTTTGAATATAGACTCAAAAAACTAAGGAACAAAGATCTAGTGTCAAAAAACAACAATAAAAACACAAATCAAAGTAGATTTTCAAAATTTTGGGGCTGATTTCCATTTTTTTGGAATTTTTTTTCCTACTATGGGTGTTTTTTTTTAACTCAACAAATGCTTTTAGAATTTTGGCTTTGAAAAAAAAATATTAATGATGTGGCCGAAATTTGAGGTGATTTCGTGAAGAATTGATATTCTTCATGTGCTCTTCCTGTTCTTGAGGAAGAAGAAGCAAAATCAGTACATTTGATCAAAAATCTTAATTGAAAAGGGTTGAAAGTTGTTTGGGGTCTTATTTAGTTAAAAAATGGTTTTGCAAAATAGAAGTTGAAAAATAATGGCATGGATGAGCTTTTTCTCAAACGACAATAGCATAAATGAACCAAATTTTTAACGAATGATATAAATGAGCCTTTTCTCAAAGTTCGATGACATATTTGAGTCTTTTCCCTGATTAATTATTTTTAATGAGACAAAAGTAACTTGAAAAATAGAACATAGCAATCTAAGAAAGAGAATAGTTGAACCAAATTTAAGTCATTTCTTACTACTTTCAAGAATTAATCTTTCTCCCATTGAAGGTGCAATCTTAGTATCTTGAAAAAGTATTCCCTTTGTTTCAGTTTACATGAACTTTTTTTTGCTTTTCGAGAGCCCTCTCATCCGATCCACAAGTCAATATAATGAAATAAGTTATATTTCAAAAATATAAGTCAAAGTTTATATAGCTTGAATCCAGAAAGCAAAGACCTATTTGTCGAAACATAGCTTTCACTCATATATAGAATCTGGAAAATTTCAATATGAAATCCTATATTCTTGTAAGATTCATTGGGATTAGGGATAATTGAACCAAATCAAAAACCTTTAAATTGGTACCTTAGGATTGTTAATGGGAATACTCCTTACTCGGCATACGACTTCATTTTTTAAATCTTCATCAACTCCTGGTGTATTCGAATTCAACGAGTACTCCGTGATTATCCAGACGAGATCATTTGAACCCTTACCCTTCTGAAACAACTTGATGCACCTCTTGAAACCTTTGTTTTCGCCCGTAGCTTCATTAATAATGCCTATAAGTTGGTTATCTTTTTTCCAAGACAACCCCAGTGATGATATTGATATTTTTTCCTTCGTAGTAGTCACAAAGTATTTGATTGTTGGATTTGAAGGATCTCCGGCTGCACCAGCAAACAATGCCGATGGGTTTATTATATCGCCATACAAATCTGCAAAATTGAATGTAGCTTGAGGTGAGTTTGCCCGCCCAGTTTCATAATTTTCCAGAATATCAAGTACGTTATTATCACTCGGGTTAAATCTCCAACCTCTAGTAGGTATCCAATTATTCGCCATTAATGTTGACAACTCAAAACCCTGGCTCCGCCCCTTATTGTCACAAAAGATGATAGGAAAGAGAAAAGAACAACAATATAAAGTGTACGGATATCTTATCCCATAAGCAAATATAAGATAATATTTTGAAGAATCCTTTTTCTTTAAAAAGACTATTTTTCTTCTTTAATTACCTTCACTTTTTTTTCCCTATTCCAGAGAGAAATAGAATAAAATATTAAACCCTAATATATAAAAACTTTTTCCCCTCTACTACAAACGATAAAAGACGTTATAATTATGTCAAAGAAGAAAGCACAAAAGAGGCTAGACATGGAAGGTGATACATCCATTAATCTTCCATTTGAGATTATATTTATTATATTAACTAGGCTTTCGGTTGAATCATTGTTACGTTTTCAATCTGTTTCTAAATCATGGAATGCTATATTATTTGAACGAGAATTCAAGAAAGCTCATCATGATCAATCCAAAGCATTGGGCCGCGAAAAGCTCATAATACAAAGAATTGCTGGGCATTTCGAGTTGAGGACATGAAAATTAGTCGTTCTTCCCAATTAAGTTTGATGGAAGAGCAAACATTTCCTCTAAAAAGATTTCAATTTGCTGAAATTTTGTGCTCATGTGATGGCTTGGTACTTATAAAAGCCGATAATTCCTACAAAAAGTATGTTTTGTGGAATCCATCTACTAGAAAATATCAAATTCTTGATTCATGTCCTTATTTGAACAACGAAGATGGATGTCCAAAAGCTTGTGGATTGTGCTATGATTTGGATGTTGACGACTATAAGGTTATACTGATATGTAGCTCGTTTTATGTTGTCTAATCTTCGAATAAGAATTGTTGGAACAAGAAAACAAGTCTCCCTTGTCCAATACGACTATTGCTCTCAAGGGATCTTTAGCACGGGAGATTGTGTATTTTGGTCTTTGAATTTGTGTTTAATCGAACAATATGCAGATAGTAAAACTTCTACAATCATATACTTTGACGCGGAGTCAGATGAAGTGAAAAACCTTTCGGTACTAGAATTTGTAGGTGTGAATGGTTTCTTTAGATTGAATTCTTTGAAAGGTCGCTTATGTTTATATGGCGGAACATATAACGATAGAGAATTGGACATATGGATTATGGAACAAGATGGATGGAAATTATTAATGAACATGTGCAACTTGCCCAATATTTGCATAAAGTTTGTAAAAGATAAAAAGCTTTTGTGGTGTAGTGAAAATGATGAAATTCTCTTTCATGGGCAATGGAATCAACATCTTTTCATCTATTATCCTAAAACCAAACAATTTGTTACAGTATTCAAAGATTCCAACAATGCCATGGTGTTAACATGTTTGGATAGTTTATATTTTCCAGGAGTACTCAATGTCAAGGAGGAAGTAACAGTCTCGAGACTCATAGGCAGAGTCAGAATTTGAACTTTATAATTGGTTCTAAATCCTAGTACACGGCTTTTAGTATGAAACTGGATTTTAGATTAAATTTTTAATGATTTTTTAGCATAGATAAAAGGTAGACCAAAAGTACTGAGTTCTACTGAACCTATATGTTATATGCTCTACCTCTGCCCCTGAAGGCGGAAATCAACAACAACTACTAAACCTCAATTCCAAATTAGTAAATTAGTCTGCTAGTTCTGTTATTTTCATGTTACTTAAGTTTTATGTGGTGATGTCAGAATTTACACCTATTTATATTTATTTAGTTAATTATCAGTCTATTAGTTTATTTGACTCTATCTTTCTTTTGTATTTTTTTAATAGTTTGATCCATCTAGAGTAATTATTGGACCTACAAAATTACAATGTAAGATTGCTTACATATGGCTCCAACCCTTTTCCGAACTCTTAACATAGAGACAATATCCTCACTGCTTCATTAAGCTCAACTCGTATCACATGAAAGTAAAAAATAATTTTTATATCTGAATCTTTTTCCAGCATTAAGTGTAATTGCCTTTAGAAAAAGTTTTGCAATAATAGTGACAAAATAGAAAAATTAGGAATCAGAAGCATGTGCATGAGTTGGCCACCTGCATAGCTAACCATTATGACCAACTCTACCTAATTCCTTTGAAAATTATGACAAAAAGATTTAAGTTATATATACTGATTAGTATAACAATTTTTTTTATATTATTAGTACAATTTAACATGTTATGGCAAGCTACTTGTAGGTTACCAAATCAATACTATTAAATTATGTTACTTCAGCTTTTTTAAAAATGTTGTCGCACGAGCATCTTATTTTGACTCTTCCTTCTCAATCTCCTATTATAAATCAAACAAGCTATATTCTTCTTCCAGCAACATTGTGTGATCAACTTTACTTCCAAAACAGAACTATTTTCTCTCTACACCTCACTAAGGTTAATTAATTTCTTTGCAACAAACGTAACGCCAATTCAAATGGCGATTCTAAGGAACTCAACCAGTCTTGTTTTAGTCACGTTGGCGATGATTTGGACAGGAATTGCTGCTCAATTGAGCAGTGACTGCACGAACGTGTTGGTCAGCATGTCCCCTTGCCTGAATTACATCACGGGGAACTCTTCATCTCCATCCTCAGGGTGCTGCACGCAACTTGGCACGGTGGTTAAGAACAATCCAGAGTGTTTGTGCCAAGTCCTTAATGGTGGTGGCTCTAACATGGGACTCAACATTAACCAGACTCAAGCTTTGGCTCTTCCTACTGCTTGCAAAGTTCAGACTCCATCAATCACCACATGCAATGGTAAGAAAGACCATCCAATCTAAAATACTCTTCTCTGTTTCATTTTGTGCGTCTTAATTTGACTATACATAAAGTTTGAGGATGTAAATAGGCATTTGGACATAGATTTGGCCAAAATTTGAAATGGTATTTGAAAGTTGAAGTTGTGATCGGATATACATTTACTTCAAAAAAACATTGAAGTTTTATGAGTGGAAAAAATGATTCTTCACTTGAAAAATTTATTTTAATAAATAAATATGCCCTTTAACTTAGATTCAGCTTGCATCTATGTATTTTAAGTATGTGCAGGTAGACACTTAAACCTGTATAAAGTTGAACAATTAGATAGATGCATCCTATGTTACGTCCTACTTGGCCAATTTGTGTCCTACGTGGCGTCTTATGTGTATTATGCCACGTAGGACATGTGTGTCTACTTATTCAATACTATACAAGCTTAAATGTCTATTTGTGCACATTCAAAATTGAAGGGCATAAATGTAAGTTAAGGTCAAGTTGAAGGGCATGTTTATGCCTTGTGCTTTTTAAAAAACTAACCAAAAAATCAGTCCAATGTATATAACCAAGCAATATTTTGAAAAAAAAAAGGAGGAAAAACTTCTATAGCCAAAAAAGACTCAAGTAAGACGTTTGAATCTTTCTGATCTTAAACTAAGTGTGTATAACATAGATAACATAGCAAAAATAATCTTTGAATTTTGTGTTTTTAAACATGTCATTCATTATTATTAAGGTTAAAAATAAGAATAATAGAACTAAAAACTTACTAAACATAGAAACGAGACACTCTTTTTGAAACAGACTCAGAAAAAGTACGACCACGTAAATTTGATTGTTCACTAACATTAGTTACCTGTAACAGCCGGCTCCCCAACTAGCTCCCCTGCTGGAACACCAAGTTCTCCAAATACAAGAGCTTCAGGTACATTATAATCCTTTCACCTTAATCAAATTTGAGTTCTATGTTGCTCGGACTCTTCAAAAATGTTGTTGAATGCATGTTGGATCCCTCCAAAAATAGTGCATTTTATAAGATCCGACCCTGGTACGACAACACTTTTGGAGAGTCCGAGCAACATAGTCTGAATTAACTTGAAATACTTAACTTGTATACTATATTGCGTGACAGGAAGTGGATCCGTTCCATCGTCACGAGGGAGTTCCAATGATGCAAGTTTAACCAAGATGATCAGTCTTCCTTTCTTCTTCCTTCTCTTCATTAGTTCTTATGCTTCAACATTCATATTATAAGCCAATTTTCCTGAAGAGACAGAGTGGTTATTGTATTTTTTATGTTCTTTAGTTCCTCTGCAAAATATTGTCTTTGAATGTATTAGCTGGTTACAAATTAATTTGAAAACAAATAAAAAGACTCTCGTTCTTCAAACTTAATTTTCAATTCTAACTATATTGACATGATCTATATAGCCACATAAAATTTGGGGTTAAACTCATGAGTCTATCAGTCATATTTTAAAAAAATCATAGATTAATACATACATGAATTTTTGGGGTTGAACTCATGAGTCTGTCAGTCATATTTTAAAAAAATCATAGATTAATCCTGAATTTTTGTTGCTTGATCCAAAACTCCCCCCCCCCCCCCAAAAAAGAAAGTAAATCATGTAGAGGCAATATATCGTTCACTAGGTCGTTTCAAAAGGACCCATAAAATTTGGAGTAAAACGAAATTAGTCAGTTTTTTGAAATATTCATGGATTAATACACACGAAAAATTGAGATAATCCTGAATTCTAGTTTCGTGACCCTGAAACTCGAGAAAAAAGAAAAGCAACATTGACTCTCTAAAGGTAATGCGTATCATTCATTAGGTCGTTTCGAATGGAACCACAAAATTTGGGGACAAACGGAGTCGTTTAGTCATATTCCGAAAAATTTATTGACTAGTGCACATGAAAAGCTAAAATATTCTTGAATTCCCTTTTCGTGACCCCAAAGCTCTATAAAAGCAACGTCAACCCTATAGAGGCAATGGGTATTGTTAACTAGGTTGTTTCGAATGGACCCATAAAATTTTGGCTTAAACAGAATCGATTAGTCATATTTCGTATAATTTATGAACTAGTACTCACAAAAAAACTTTGATAATCATGAAAACCTATTTCGTGACCCCACAACTCCAAAAAAGTCAAAGTCGATGCAATGAATACCATTCACTAATGATGTGTAGTTATGTGGCTACAAAAATTTCTTACAATTAATGATAAACAAAAGTTTAAGTTAAAATGATTTTTAAATTTAAAAAGTTGTCGTCGTTTTTTCTAAAGGGAATAATAAACATACAAGTCCTGCCATTCATTCACTAAAATGATTCCATCTTATCAAGATTAATTAGATTCTTATCACTTTATTCTCATCATGTCGTCTCCATCGAGTGTAGTAAGATGATTAGAACTTTTATATTTTTATTTAGAAGCCTTTAATTTGAGCCGTTGAAATAAAAAACTATATGACATAACGATATTCATCCCTTAGTAGATCTAATCAAGAAGAATTTGATATGAACATCGAATGACAAAAAATAACATAGTATAATGATATTTACCCTTTAGTAGATTTACTCGGGAAGAGTCTGAAATAATCAGGCTAGTATGCTTTGAATATTGAATGGTTAAAGAGAAAAATATTTTCATGTGGTCATTTGTAGCCTACTATCTCATTTCAATTTACACGATAAACCAAATACGAAGTTTGAAAAAAGAAATTAAAACTTGTGAGTTGAATTGGAATGAATAGAATATTTGATACATAACGATTACTCCCTTAGAGAGACTACTCGAGGTGAATCTGAATTAGTCCGATCAATGAGCTTTAAACATCGAATAGTTTAACAAAAAAAATATTCTCATGTGGTCATTTGTAGCATACTATCTCATTTCAATTTACATGACAACGTTTGACCAAATACGAAGTTTGAAAAAAAATAATTGAAACTTGTGAGTTAAATTGGAACGAATGGAATACTTGATACATAACAATTACTCTTTTAGAGAAACTACTCGAGGTGAATCTGAATTAGTCCGATCAATGAGCTTTAAATATCGAATAGTTTGACAAAAAAAATATTCCCATGTTGTCATTTGTAAACTACATAACTAGAGCATGAGAGGGTCCATCTTTTTTTGTCCATGCAATACAACGTTACCATTAATTAGCTCTAAAGTATTGATTCCATTTACTCCTTTTCTTCTTCTACTCAATCTTTGCCTAAAAAATAATAGTAATGGCAGGAAACAGAATTAAAAAACTCAGGAAACTGCCTCACATGTTCAGCAAAGTCCTGGAATTACCGATCCCGTCCGACGCGGATGTCGAGGTGGAAGAAAACCCCGAATTCTTCCGTTTTGTGGCGGATATCAAGCAGCACGGTGAAAATATTTGTAATGTGAGGGCACAAGTGGTGGAGATTCATCCGGGCGTTACGAAGATAGTGGTGAGAAATGGTGCAAGTGGTGGTGAAAGGGAGTTACTAATGTTGGAACAATTGAAAGTGGACACGTGGAGGTGTAGGTTATCCGCGTCCGCAAAGCCGGAGCTTGCTACGGCTGTGTTTGCGGACGGGGAGTTAATCGTGACGGTGCCGAAAGGTGTGAACGGTTGTGGAGAGTATGGAGGGAAGGATGTTTTGGTACGCCGCGGTGATACCTGGCTTGTTCTTGTACAATAGTTAAGACAAGAGTATAAGCTAGATCCCAATATATTTGACACTATTTTCTTGTTAATCACTAAATATATCTTCTCACATGAATGAAATGATATACTTCTATATTTAAAAACAATTGAACTTAAAACTTCCATTTCATCCTCATTGATGACAAATAATTATGCTATATGTTTGCATTGAATCACAAGTTTCAGAAGTTTTATAATAACACATATGTTTTTTTTACTTATTAGTCGTTAAGCAATCTATCAAGTAGGATTAGTTGGTTAGTCAGCCATAAATTGTTACTCCATAAAAGTACTTTGCTCGAAAAATACTATAACAAAAAATACTTTTCGAAATAAGCAGATCACTGAATCCAGAACATATTGCTTTTGAAAGGCATAATACATAAATATGTCTTTTAAATTGGTCTCATTTTACATTTATGCCCTCCAACTTTGGGTGTGCACAAGTAGGCACTTGTCCTTTGTATAAAATTGAACAAGTAAACACATGTCCTACGTGTCACAATATACGTAGGACGCCACGTAGGACACAAAATTGCTATGTAGGATATCATGGAGGATGAATGTGTCTCTTTGTTCAAGTTTTGGATAATTAAAATGCCTACTTGTGCATTAGTAAAAATAGAGGTCATAGTTGTCAGCTGAAGCCAAGTTAAGGATCATATTTATGTATTATGCCTTTTTAAAACATACCTAAAATTATTCAAAAGTTAAATCAAAGGCAATTCCAAGGTAAAATTTTCGCCAGGATGTATAGTAAATTACCATTGTTTTACTTTCTCTCGCAACTTATAAAAGATCTTATGAGAGAAGATTAGACCACTATCTAAAATTTTGTAAGTTATAAACTAGACGATAATCTAAATGATGACCTAAAAAATGAACATTTGCATAAGTCAAACAAAATCCAAACGCTTTAGACTGTACAATGTAGACCAACACTAGAGCCCAAATTGGTAAAAGGCCAACAAAACACAGCCCAAATTTCCACAACTTATAGTAACAACACAGACAAACATGGGTAGTAGCCCATAGGCAGATTTGTAAACCAAAATTCCACCAATTAATTCCCAAAAGAACCTTATCTTCTCATTAACATATCTTATCCACACCAACAAAACCTTCACTCTACATTTCCCTCACTCATCATGGCAACAATTCAATTTACTACCTCTCCACCTTTCACTCTCATTCCACCAAGAAAACAAGCCAATCTTGCTGCTATTCAGCTTAACAATCCCTGGTCAGTCAGGAGAACAAAAAAAAGTCGAGTATCGAGCGTAATTCGGGCTTATAAAGTAGTAGTAGAACATGAAGGTAAAACAACAGAGCTGGAAGTTGAACCTGACGAGACAATCTTGTCCAAGGCACTTGACGTTGGCATGTCCGTACCGTATGACTGCAAGCTAGGAGTGTGCATGACTTGTCCAGCAAAGCTCCTCAGTGGGAATGTGGATCAAAGTGAAGGTATGCTAAGTGATGATGTTGTGGAGAGAGGTTATGCATTATTATGTGCAGCTTATCCAAGATCAGATTGCCATATTAGAGTTATACCTGAAGAAGAGCTTTTGTCTCTGCAACTCGCAACTGCCGATGATTGAATATGAAGATGACAACCCTATTTTTGTTATTCCATTTTTGACTGATGTAAAACTGATACAAGATGTTCTACTTCTTGTGGAATTTAATGCAAAAGTATGTGTGGTTTATTGCTATAAATTGTTTTGCTCAAAAGCCATTTCAACTATGATTATATGTCGGTGTTTTCTTATGGACACCCCATTCTGCAGCGAAGTATGAACACACATCAGCTCACCTTTGATTCCTATCTTTAGGAGCATGAAATCAAACACAAAAACATACTATTCATCTCTGCGTAGGGCAGTTGAACGAATAAATGGATCAACAAAATTGTGCTAAGGTCTCAAACTATCTATTTAGAAATCGCCAAATGTTTGGACGTTTTATCATACTAATTACAAATAAAGCTATCATGTAAACCAGATTTCTACATTAACAGCAGTGTTTCGTCACGAAAGAACACAAAATGCAGGAAATAAAAGATTTATTCCCACGTTTGTAACTACTATTGAAACTTCTCCCATGATTTAGCAATGAATTTAGGGAAATGTTCTGCAATCTTGCAAAAAGGGTAATGTAGTTCTAACCTTATTCCAGATATTACACTGCTCTGTTTGCGAGCTTGTAAGGCTTGATAAAACTTGTCACTTTTAATTTCATCCGCATTTGTCAAAATACTAGTAACGGACTCTTGAATCTTGCATGATTCTATTCCTTGTCAGTGTGCCGGTTAAGCAGCTTTCTATGGCAAAAGACCCATTCAGACTCCTAAATCAAGTTTCACCGAAAGCTATCAGGATGATACTTACAACAATTCTTGCCTTGATGAATAGTAACGTAGGATGACCACCTAATTAAGTTGTTGGGTGGTGGAAGCCATGTTTCTTGGTTTTCCTCTGCTTAATCTTCACCTTCACATTGATGCCATTGTTAATAATGGACTGAAGAACAATTTCAAGTTTCCCCTCCAATTTCTCCCCCGTCCTTGGCGTATAAACTACATTATGAATATCATCAGCCAAGGCTCTTTGAGCCAGAACTTCCCCAACAGCAGCACAAGTAGCTCTATTCTTCGTCGATCCCAAGTCAAATTTCATGTCCTTGGAAATAGAATGTGCCACAGAAACAACCTTGCTAGTAGCTCTATGGATGATGCTAGCACTGACTGAACCTTTCGAGACAAAAATATCCAAACAAAACGGCTCATGATAAGGGGCAGTGAGCTGATTAAAAGTTGGAACTCTTGACCTCTTTAGCTGAAAATCCTGAAAGTTATTCGTATCAGCTAACATCGGTCTGTCCACAGGAAAGTCAGAGTTATAGCTCAGTTTCTCCTTCTTGCTTTGCTTCTTCTCATCTATACCCTTTAGACTTTTCTCGACCCCAGAAGCTGAAACATTACTTGATTTTTCCTTCTCTTTGGGACAGTCATTTCCATTATTCTTGTTCTTATTCCTTCTATGGAAATCGAACTTATATTCTTCATATTCCTTGGAATCTTTATCAAGCTTGTAAAGCAAGTTCCCGCGTATCCTCATATCCTCAATATCGTCAAAATCAGGATGTTCATCATTATAATTGGTTGCCCCATCATCAATCTCGTCGTGTTGACTAAATGAAGGATTTTTCTTCGATACAACATTTGTGTTTCCTCTCCACACCTCAGCTAAGCCAGAGGACAAACTCCAAGTCTCATTATCCACTAGTTCAATCCTGCAATCCTTCAATGAATCCTTATTATCCCTATACAATGGCGAAAGATGAAAAACCCCACCACCAAAATCTGCAGCAGCAGGACATGGTTTACTATCCTCGACGCAAAATTCATTTGCTTGACTAGCTCTTGTGGGTCTTGATGTATATGAACATACTCTTAAAGGCCATTGAGAGTTGAGTATACAAGACAAGTTGATTAGTTTTCCTCTCAAGAACATGAACGACATTGAATAATCCAATTAGTAACAACTCCACACCAAGGGTGAACTTAGTATTAGTTCGTTGTAGGAACTCATAAATTTTAAATCTTGAATCCGCCTGTGCAGTCCAAACAGCATAAAAAATGTTAGAAATGAAAATGATTGATGATGAAAGTCAATGTCTTGGCTTCAAACTTGTTTGAGACAATTTAGCAAACAGGTGGTAGGCAATGACTATTATGTTCGATTGATTTTCATATACATTTGAACATAAATTATTTGTGGGGTTTAGCAAATACTGAATTGCACAAATTACTGATGATCAAGATTTTGAGCAAATATAAAGTAAATAATTTGGGCTAAAAAGATAGAGATAGCTCAATCTCTAGCTCTTAGTGGCAGTTTATATAAAGCAGCCCCATTTTGAGAGGAAGTATATGTATATACAACTATAAATTGACCCTCAAACTTTTGCTACTACTCAATTTGGTTCTCATTATTGCTTTTATTTATTTCTTTCTTTTTAAAATTTGTGTTAAGAAAAAATTATTTTTGAGACTTGTGATCTAAAATAAACGACATTTTTGTGGCCGTAAAGTAATGTCATTAGGTATAAAATAAGAAAAGGCAAGTCTTGGAGTAAAATAAAGTTGTCTCTATATATGACCTGAGTTAGAGCTGTAAAAACCGTTAGGATAAATTATCGACACTACATCCCTTGGGTGCTCCCTGGACCTGTGTAAACGTGAGATGCTTTGCTCATTTGGTCGCCTTTTTTTCTATTGGAAAAAAAGATTGTTTTCGATAGATCCTCAGTTCAAAAGAGAAAATAATATGAAGACAAAGACGACGTAAAATGAAAACAACACACCAACTTAGATCACAAGGAAACAGAAATTTTTAATGAATGGAAAAATGAGAATCTTTTTGGCAATGCCAACAAATAATCTTTAAATGAAAGATTTCAACATCGACATCCTTGAGCTAGCTACAGCAATTTGAACCAGATGTGGATGAAATTACCCTTTCAAATGATGAATTTCAAAGATCCCAAGGACCTTGAAAACTGAATACTGGATCAACATATGTACATTCAGAATCTCCATGAATATCATTTACAGATAAAAGTCAGCAGAATTCTCCAAAATTTCCGCCCAAGCGATCAAGCATAATCCACATCTTCTTCTGACTAACTACTAACTATAGTATAAGTAATCATCTGTCTAGAAGGCAAGGCAAGAAACATTAGCGCTGTTAAACACGTTCCAACGAAACAATTGAATTCATTTCTCGTCACGCCATCACATAGTGTTGCTCAATGCCCCTGCGCAGAAGCTACCATAGCCTTCCAACTTGATTTCTACTTCCACCCGGATCACATGGAAACAAGCATATAATTTAGAACACTTTGTCCAATACCCTTGCTGAGTAATTCTGTTTTCCACCCAGCTAAAAACAGCCACTTAGCACAATTGAGCCAAAGCTTTGAAGGAAACATCAAGAATTAGTTCAACAGAAAACCAACCCAAACAGCTCCAAACAACATGACATGTTTCTCATTTTTTTTATCACCACCATGTTGTGCGGAAGCATCAGCAGAACAAGAAACAGTGCAAAAGTCTATCACATTCACTTCAATGATTTTTGCCTAACCAGGATCAGAAGACTGAACAATCCTCTCAACAAGAGAAACTTTTTGCTTCAGAACCGCTATCGCAAGGGTTTAGATCCAGAAGAGCCAAGTTGATGATTTGCATTATTCTCTAAAGCAGTACATGATAAAAAGTTTCATTTGATGAATGAATTGCAGCTTTATGAAAAGAAACTTCAGCACTAATTCTGACATTACTTCCATCATAAACTGCAGAGGAATCCAAATTGCCCTCTTTCAAAAATTGCATCACTAGTGCATTTAGAATCCGAAGCTTGTTTTGGAGCCACATGTAGCTCATTTATCCACCTCACATATGCTTTGGTTAATTCAACACTGACTAAGACTGTAAAGCCTTGCCAATCGCACAGGGAGTCAAGGTAGATGTTAAACCATGTCTATTACTGCTGACTTCTTTTCTAGCACTTTGGACAGCAGGGTCTAGAAAACAGCTATCTACAGAAACCCCCCAAATATCTTTCCGATTGTTATTAGTGGTAGAACTACCAGAAGCATCTTCAATCTATTCGATGCAAACTGGCTTGCTCTGTGGTGGAAGGAAGCCGGGGAGAATTGAATCAGACGTAGGGCGTTAACAAGTGCATTTTCTTTCTAAACTTTTAGATTGATAGGCTCTATACTAGAGTTGTCATCAATGTTTGCAGGACCTAGTGCTGCATCTTCAGTATCAGGACTGCCGTCACTTGTGCCAGATGGAAGAGAAGAGAGCATCCACTTTGTGGGTAATTCAGCAAAATTCTTCTCTACCCCCTTACTGGAGATTTGGGTATCTGACTCACAACCACCACCTTGTGTTCTAATCACAGTGCTATCACTTAACGGAACGGCAGAAGCTGGAGAGCCAGAACCCATTGGACCAAACCTGTCATCAGGTTTTTCAACTATGTTCACACATACGCCATCATGCATATGTCCGGCACACCTGATAGACGATTCCTGATCCGTTTTTTCAACCAAAACAGGTGACGGAGGATGACTTTGCTGTAACTCACAAGCTGCAGAAAATGCCGTACAATTCAAAGTCACAAATACCGATAGAAAAGATATTCTTTACTAAAAAAGCTAAGTGTTAAAGAAAATACAAAGAGGAAACAGGAATATATAATTAAACTATTACCCTCTTGCACATCTTTCTTCAATATCTTCTTTTGCAACATGTCCGTCCCAGGAAATACCAACATACTGATGGATTTCATTTCTTGCTTGTTTGATTCCTCAAGTTCATTGAATCCAAAAACCTTGGCCCAGGTATGCAGATGCTCAGATATAGCAGGAATGATTAACTTCTCAACTTTTAAAGTGGAGAGGACCTGGATGGAGGATGTAAAAACCATTTGGTCTAATAATAAACGACATATACAAGACATAACCGATGCACTTGATGAACATGCAGTTGGAATTTTCTGAGCAAATTTTGCACAGATGCACAGGACAATTAGAACAGGCATGACATTCACATAACCTTCGTGGCATTCATACAAGCCTTACAAAGTCGGACAACATTCAATCTCATAGTGGAAAATGAAAACAAGATGACAGTGACCTAAGCTATATCATGTTTCTTGTTTCACAAAGATCTTACTCGTACTCAAGTTGACAATATAACTGTTCAGTAAAGCTAAATTTATGTGCTTTCAACTAAAAACTTAAAAGATCTTCTAATACAATTCAAATAATACAAGTGAACACAATTGAGACAGCTTCTGTCCTACAGCATTTTACACTTCTCTAAAGCCACATTCTTTGACATATTTCTTGCAGACAAATGTTCCGCAATAAAGGTAGGATTTGATAAATTGTGTGCTACTTTAGTAAGGACAAATCAATTGTCAAAATGTTAGTTTGGAAAAGTGAAACTGCCAGCCCTGTAAAGCAATTTGGATACTTCCCTCTCTGATAAATTCTTTTATATGAATTACCAAAACAATTTACAATAGGAGTAGCATGCACATAGAGGAACATGGGAAAAGTCGGCAGTGGGTCTGACATGCTACCCTTCGAAAAATTTATATGCATAAAAATAGCAGAAAGAATTAGAATCATAAAGAAAGTATAATTAGTAATAGTAATTCTCGTACTGTTTCGATAGCATAAAATAGTCGACGACACATCCCTTGCTGCCTATATATATTCCTGGTCCCAATGAATGGCATTTCTGCAAGTCGAGTTCCACGGATCCTAACAGAAAACCAATGAAAACACTATTTACTGATTGGTAAGGCATGAATAAAAACAGCAAAGCCACAGATGACGCATAAGAAAAAGGGGAAAGCAAATTTTAACAACTAAGTAAAACTGAGAAACTGATGACTAGAAGAGTTCCTCTACATTTCAACATGAATGCTAAGGTTGGGAATAAAGAGTCCAACTCCGATAAAGGATGCTTTGTTGGATGAGACAGATTCAGTCCAACTCTGATATATGTTCACAGTTTAATCCGTGCATGTGCTAAAAAAACAATGAAATTTTATCAAAGATCAAAATTATGTGTGCAAGGAACACCATTGCATCTGCAAGAAATCTAAGATGATTTAGTTTCAAAATGACACACCATAATATCTTGTGCCTCACCTCTTCAGATATGAAAAACAAACTCGCATATGTTAACAATATGAGGAATCCATCCTACCGTATAGATGCAGCAGATATTATGTCATCACCCCTTTCCAGAATTGCAGTGTAGAAGCCACGGAAATTCAGCCGACTAAAATTTGAGCTTCAGAGGAAAGAGAACAATTTCAGATAACTACTCAGTAATGAAAAACAAATTCAGATGAAGGAAAGAAGAAAAGGATAGTGGGAGGGAAAAGACATGATTTATTTTGAAGACATTATTTTAGGACAAGATGACAAATGAATAGAATGCACTGTGTCTTCCATGAAGTTAAGGAGAAATAAAAGGACGAGGAAAAAAATTAAAGAACCGAAAAACAATTCTAAAATGCCATAATTCTCTTCTTCATTCCTCTGAGCATCTTGTAAGATTATACTGAGTATGTTGTTGTTTACTCCTCTGAGCATCAACCTAGATCAAAGGATGTTCAATTATTAACAGTGCAAGCCTCCCTTCTCAATCAAAATGCTCTGCACTGCTTCGTACTAGCAGTCGGCCAGACAAACTTAGAAGTGAAAATGAAAGATGAGTGAAGTGTCTTGTAAGGATGAAACTCATTAACTTGAGGCATCAAGAGAAAAAGGAACAAGTTCAAATTTTTAAAAAGAACGAAAAGCCTATCTGAAAATATAAACCGAAATTCTATGCTTTGACTTTTCAAAAGCATATTTAGACATACATATATATATATATATGTAGTTATATATGTTGCTTTCATGGACCCAATGTAGAACTGCACTCACAACAAAATAAAGTGTGAAAGATCATATGTGCAAACCAAAATAGCCAAATCAAATCAGTCAGCCAGCTCTCCTTCTCAGGTTAAACAAATAATGAGCGTCCATGAATTTTATATCAGGCAATTTTAAAACACTAGACAGAATTACAAAAACTTCATACCCAGTGTTGTATAGAACGTTGTGAATAATATTTATCCCGCTCCTCCTGTCGACAATGGGCACGAAACATTCATCCATAACAGCTAGTGCAACAGCTAGCTTAGAATTGCACTCTACTCGTTGAGGAAAGGGGCGACGAGAAGTATCTGAGTCCAAATCTGTTCGTTGAATCAGGGACCATGAGAATCCTCCTTCAAGTTCATGTTTGACACCAAGAATATTCTGTAAATGGTCATACAGCTGCATAACAAGAGAAGACCAATGAGAAAAGACATTAAAATACAAATCATCATGGGAGATCCCAACTCTGATATGAGGCAGACAATGAAAAGCAAGAAAAAAAGGAAAGAAGAGAAGCACATATATAGAAAACAGTCCTTCACCATAATTGAAGAAAAAAAATCAATGATAAAGTTGCCAAGATTTCATCTTAAACTGTAAATCCCTTTGATTATACTATTTCGATTCAACAGTCAATTGACTTAGTTTTGGGAAAAGATCAAACAGATATATTTGTTTTGCAGAAAATAAAATACAGATGGTTAGACACTACATGTTGCAACTATTAGAATAATGATGAACATATTTAGAATCCTAAGACAGATATCATTTACTTTTATAAGATAACCATTTTAAGACAGGGGGAGTATCAGATGTAACATAGCATTAGAAATTTGGGGAACACAAACTATCAAGGAAAATTCACAATTCTCGGATCACTATGAGGAAACAACAATAACAACTACTACAGCCCTCAAAAATAAAACTACCTCAATCCCGAACAAGTTAGGGTTGGCTATTTGAATCCTCATTTCTTCATTTAAGCTCATACATATGAAATAAAAGTTTTATAGGAGTCTAAACTTTATCCTCAACCAGTAGTTATCACCTATATGGATCTTTTTCTTCTATTGTGCCCTATCTTTCGCTAGGTCTGTATTGATACCAAACATTTGGAGGTCTTTTGAGACCACTTCCTTCCATGTAATTTTAGGTCTACCCCATCCCCTTTTAACGCCTTCGCTTACCATAGTTTCACACCTACCGACCAGTGCACTATAGGTCAATGCAGAACATGTCCAAACCATCTCAAGCGACCTTCTCGTATTTTATCCTCAAAAGCGTGCTTGCAGGATGTTTTAGAAACCAGCAAGAAATCTAAGTACAAGAAGTCAGGAGGAGGGTAGACTTAAATTCCTTGTGCTCATATTCATTGAGAAGTTGCAAAATAGCTTCATTTTATACATTTCTACTTTTGCAGCAACAGGTCAAATTATGTCAATCACCTAAAAGTCTAGACTCCATAAGAAAGCATCTTACCTTCACTTCCTTCTGTTTCTCTTGAATTTCTTGCTAAGCTCTCAGTTTCTAGAATTGATTAAAGTGCCCTAACCACTGGAGAAACAGAAAGATGCCAAAGATGATGCATCATGCTACACATTCGAGCAGGTATTCAAGGAGGAGTAGAGAAGATTTGGCCATTCAAAGCAAATCCTCTGACAAGTACAAGAAAATATTTTTCTACCATCTCCTTTAAATGGTTTTGTACCTGTGAATGATAGTGAAAATAGTGCATAGGAGCTTATGCTGAGTCCTCTGGGATAAAAAGTGGAACATACTTTAAAAGCAGAGTTACTAGTTGTGAGGGGCTGACTGCACACTGATGCTCAAATAATTTCATACCTCTGCTTCATGATCTTAATATGGTATACACCACAAAGAAAAAGAACTCACAAACAGAATAAGTGAATACCTCCTGGCATTTCTGCCCACAGAATGTACCAGATGGATTATTTGAAATAGCAGGTAAAGCATTCATCTCCAAACTGCATGACTTGTGATCTGCAAAGGGAAATCTAAGAATCCAGCTCCAATGTAGACAAATTAATGTACAAAAACTTCCAGAGAAGTACACTTTACATTTTTTCTCACAGAGGCTGCAAGAAAGAAATTCATTGACAGTTCTCTCACTATCCTCAGAAGGGTTTCCACTAGCAGCCCCACAAAATTTGCAAGTGCAGTTTGGACAATGCCAAAGGCCTGAAGGAAGTATCTGCACCAAGAGAAAGCATGTAAATGCCTTGCTGCTTAATGAAAATTCCGTAATAGGGTCAAATTGGAAAGCATGATCATAAAGAGTTAGCAGAAAAAGCTCATCCGTCATCAGATACACACACACGATATAAGTAAATTACTTTAAGCTCATGTATTAAATTCTTTGATTTGTCTGGATAGAGTCATAGAGATGGAACTTCCCTAAGAAATTAACATCCTAATAATTATTTTTGGCAAGTAATTAAAATCCTAAAAATAATGTTCATTAACATGGTAATTGTAATGAATTTTTGCTTTTCATATTGTCGTTGACACAATGAACAATTTTAAACAGTTCATTAGATGGAGGGAAGGGGATATAGTTAATATATAGAACAGTTCAATGATCAATTTAACTAAAGAGTTTTACTCAGAAGATGGTCAGCTAACAGAGTTTATACTGAAGATCACGGATCAGGAATTGCCTAAAGTTAGCTTTATCATTGACTGTCTTTTCTAACTTGGCTCCTTTCTTTTACTTTTTTCTTCTTCTTTTGTTTTTGGTTTACAAGGTAAAGATAATGATAGCTCCACGGGCAAGGATGATGCTAAGAAGCTCTATGAAGACATCGTCAAGGTCTCAAGCTAAGGAGTTGCAAGCCAAGATTATTGAGCTTCTGTGGGAAATCAAGAAGTTGCTTATCATGGAAGAAGAGCCCAAGAACTACACATTTTATGGTTCAAGTCCAAACCCAAATGGAAGAAGATTGGGGCCCAAATGGGGCTGAAATTTCTGCCCAAAGGAGAAGTTAAATTCGCACCCAAGTTGGGTGGAAAAAGTCACGTGCAAGTGACTATTTTGGGGGTGACCTTTTTGGCAAATTTTCCATATTTTATTAGGATAGGAATTTAGATATTATTTTTATATGCTTTCCTAGTTTTAAGTTTTCTAATTAGGTTTTATTAATTATTATTTCCAAAAAAGTAGGATTCAAAGCTCATGCTACTTGGATAGTTTTCCCCTATACATAGAGATGAATTTTGTTATTTTAGACACAAAATTATTATTAATTGAGAGTTTCTCTTGTTTACATCTTTGGGTGTGGCTACTTGGGATTTATCTAACCACCTTATAAAAATAATTCTTTCAAAGGTAAAATCAATTATTTAACTTGATATCTTTGTTCTTATTCATAAATTAAAGAAGGTAATTAGTTTTACACTAATTATTGTCTCTAGCTTCTTTGAAATAGGGCTCTAAATCACCTTTTGATCTAAGTTCTTAAATTGACTCTACTAGTATCATAATTAGCTTTAATCCGCTAATGTCTGAATGCTAAGATCAATAAGGGTTCTTGGCACTTGATTTCAAAATTTGGGGATTTTATTCTCAAATTTTGCCTTTCTTTAATTTCTTGTTTTCAATCTTTGTATTTTCGCTTCCGCATTATTTTCTTGTTTTTATTTAAGTAACCCGATTCTTTTCCGATAACTTGGCCCCTGTCTATTGTCTCTCTTAAGAAGTCCATATGGGGTAGAAGTAGTGGGTTCAAATTTAGTAGTTAACCATAAATGGACAGTATGACAATGACAACATACCCTGTATAATCCCACAAATGGATAGTGAAGACAATATATTGCTAAGATGGATAGTGCAACCATAAAAGTGCAAACCTACTCCAGAGAAATCTGGAAAAGCAAAGGAATGGATTCAACTGAAGACTTGCATCAAAACTAAAAAGTTCTTTTTTAAAAGTAACTGGGGTGTTTGAGCCAACTTGTATGCACCTTGACTAATTCCACGATACACTTGTCACCTCCCACTCGAAATAAGTACCAGGTAACTTTGTTCACCATGCTAGGACATATGGGAAAAAATCACCTAGTTTATTTTGTCTCTGTTGGATTTGAACCTGAGACCTCATACTTCTCCATCCACCTCATTGACCACTAGGCCACACCCTTGGGTACTAATAAATAAGAAGTTTTTACCAGTTTTTTGTTCTTTTTACCCTAGGACAGAGATAATAGACGGAATTAAAAATGAACAAAAAAACTTGCATCATTGTCTTTAATCCCCTGTCCACCTCTGATTTCTTTTTCTCTCCTGTTTGGCCTCATTGATCAAATTCAAAAGTTCTTCTGACACAAAGATCCAAAGTTATGCATGGGGATAAGTCAATTCACATGCTTAAAATGTCATTTTGGTGAGAATCAGTACAAAAGTTACAATAATTAACGTCACACAAAGGAAAGATGAAGTGTTTGGAGAACTATGACGATATGCAGAGACAGGTCTAGGATATTTAGCTTATGAGTTCTGGACCACAATATTGTTTGCTTACTGGGTTCTAGATAGATTATCCATACATATTAAATGAAATTTTTTATACAAATACAGGTTTTGAGCCAAAACTACTGGTTGAACCTGAAACTATAACAGTGGCTCCAACACTGATAATACAGATCAACAATGATAAATATGAAATAGCAGTGAGGTAAAGAGAGCATATTCTGATTGATACATACGTGTATTCCCAGACAGCTCTGATGAAAAGTTGATGGGCAACCATCACAACAGATAAGGTCCCCACCATCACCACAAATACCACAAACATCATCTTCACCACCATCACCATCAACATCTATATTGTAGAAATCCTGGCGATCAGACTCTTTTTGCTGATTCCATGCGTCAACCAAGCATTCTAGTAAGGAAGTTCCAGACTCTAAAACTATGTTTTGAAATGTTTGATGTCGTTTACTTCCTGCATGGAGCTCAAATCTAGAAACTGGAAGGATTTTACTACAGCAACCACAGTGCACACCATCTTGTGTGATCCAACCTTCTAGTTTTACAGTTGTCCTTCTACGGTTCACATATTGAATCTTCTGTCTCAACTTCAATGATCCGGAGTCAATCAACCAGGACAATAAGGTTCTTTTTCCAGTATATGGAACGTATCCATCAATATCTGAATTTCCTCCCTTGTCAGAATGACGGGCCAGCAATGTACATCGTCCAATTAATTTACTTTTTCTTCCATGTATTGAATTAGAAACGACTCCAGCAGATGCTTTTCCAGTCATATACTGTTTAAGTCTCCTTACCTTCAATGAGTTATCACTTGAATTATCCCCACTCTCCTGGTCTGATACATGTAATTTTCCTTGCAGCAACTTATCTTCCTTCATTATATAGCTATCGAACCTCTTCTCACGCTGATCACTGCCTGTGCCTAAAACAGACTCCCTCACAGAAATCTGTTTAGGATCTTGTCTCTTGCCATCATCTTTCCTTTTCTTTTTCATTTCTTTCTCAATTTTTTTCCGTGTTTGCCTGGTAAGTTTATTAATTAAATCATCTGATATTGGAGCAAATGAACAAGAGCTTCCATCAGGTTTACTTTTACCTAAATCTACCTCTGGTCGTTTTTGAAATGCTTCATAGGCCTTAATTATTGACCAATAGGCTGTTCCACTAGGATTAATGTACACTGCATCCAGATATTCTCTATTCTTTCTTGGTCTATAATCAATGGTCCATCCAGCTTCAATGAGCATTCCCCTTATTCTCTCTCGCAACTTCTGCTTCTCAGTGCTCCCACCTCGATTCACTTTTCCATCTTTTCTTTTAGCAGGGGTAACATCTTCAGATGTCAAGGGCCTGCTTTCTTCCTTCAGCACCCGTGTTGCTGAGCTAGCAGGCTGCAAACTAGGAGGTGCCAACTTTAGTGATGTATCAGTCTCATCTTTTTCAGAGGCCACTAAATGGGTGCTTTTACCCAACAAAGGTTTTTGTGGTTTCAGCTCGTTTCCCTCTGTTTGAATAGACAATGGTTGCTTTTCAGGTTGTTTAGGACCCGAATAACAGGGCGGACGGACTAGTGAATTCCTCTTGACAACATCTGCAGACCAAGAACCTTTTCTACTTTCAATTTCCACAGGATCATATTCCTTGGGCATTAAGTCTGTCTTCTTCTTCTTATTCACCATTACCTTCAATACCCCATTTTTCCCTTGCAATCTGATCAGTTCATGAGAGGCTTCTCTAGGCAATGAAATGGGCATATGCACTTCATCCTCTAATAAACCATACCTTCTCTTAAATCCACTGCCATCACCCTTTATCCTACTACCCAAAAAACTACTTGAACTATCCATATACGAAAGCTTCCTCTTCTCAACCATTACACTCCTAGACCCACTCCCAAACTCACTTGAGCCCCCTCTTCTTTCAACCATGTCAAATCTTTCATCACCATACCCATTTGATTGCATTTTCATATCACATTCTTCATGCTTATTAAAATCGGACAAATTCATATTTCTACCAAATTCACCATCTCTAACACCAGTTCTTCCATAAAAAACAGAACCATTACTAAAAACTTGACCAGTTTTTCGCTGAATTGACTCTGATATCCTATCACTCGACTCATACTCATTCATTACAAACTTAGGCCTGTTCTTCACCTTCTGTGAAGCCCCTGAAGAACTGATCCCTCCTATGCCCAATCTATCATCTTTCCTTTTAATAATTAAACAACCAGAAGAGCTTTTTTTCTTCAGTACACCACCCCCTGATCTCACACTATCCTCCATCTTCATACGTTAAATACAAAATGCAATCTCAAAATTTCACGCAAAGTCACATTAAAAAAGTACCAAAATTTCTTCGAAACTCCAAATTCTACCTTCAGTTATTCAACATTTAACAGATCTGAAACATTAAACAACAAAAATCCCAACCTTAGACACAAAACTTCAGAAAATTTCCGGTTCGGAGAAAAAATTCAGAAGTGAGTGAAAATATCGACGATCATTACCTGGCCGGAAAGCTTCACGATTTGCCGATTTCACCGGAAAAGCGATGCTATTGGCCGGAAAAATTGGTTTGGTTCCTCGGTGTTGTTGTATATATGAACAGACACCTGCTGTATTTTCAGTACAGAATAAAAAGAAAACAAAACTTATTGCAAATTTTTACCATTAAATGATGCGATTACCTATCTAAATTGCCTTTAAAAGTTGTGACTTTGGCACTTTTTCTTCTGCTTCCGGCTCGGTGTTCGATATCTGTTTTAACTCAATTAATTTTAATTTATGCTAAAAAGTTTTTAAGCTTTCTATCAAAAATAACTCTTGGAGAATAGACTTATCGCTTTTGATATTATAAATAGTACTTAGTAGTAGTAGTTTTTAAATGCGACTTATCGACTGATTACTACAATTTAAACATCATTTTTGAGGAGCAAGATTTATAAATTGTGTTTGACTAATGTGATTTATTACTTATACATAGCTTTTGTCAATTACCATCTATAAATTGGTTATGATAGATGCAATTGAAATTTTATAGCACACTCTATTTTGTTTCCTCGTTCTTCTGTATTAAAATGATCCAATTGAATTTTTATTTATGATTGGGTCGTGAAAACTTAAATGAAATTTTGATGTAAAAATAATGAGTCATATTTGGGAAATTGACTAGTAATATTACTTTTGTATTTTCAGGACTACAATATCACTCAACTATTTTTATTTTCTCCAAAATATACTTGACGCAATAAATATATTTTTCTCTCTTCTAATGGGATGACATGTCACACTAAATAATTTTTTATAAAAAAAAATGAATCTTTTAACTCTTTTAAATCATTCATATTTTATATCCAATAAAAAATTATTACTTTTTTCATATTATTAAAAAAAGGAATTTTTATTATTATTTAAAATGCCATGTCACATTTTTAACTGTTTACTTTTAATAAATTTATTTTTATTTCTTTATTATTTAAAAATAAAGTGACATTTGTATTTATCTATATATCATATCAAGAGAAAGATAAAAAATAATTTTATTTTTACTTTTAGTATTACTTATTCCTTCTAAAATATTTTCTGTTTTTAGTTATTCACTTTAGCATATCAAGAGAAAGACAATTTATTTTTCTATTATTACGAGATTATTTTTTATTATTATTATTACATATAATATTTATTCTAAATCATTTTTCAAATCATTCATTCTTTATGTTCCTAAAGAAAGTGGAAAGTGCACATTAAAACCAAGTAAAAGAGTGAACGGAAAAAAAAAGTGATGTTAGAAAATAATTTTTTCACGTACTCATCAAAAATCAAGAGCATTGTATCAACTAGTTCATTTTATGGACTTTTTTTTCCTGGTAACTATTCCCCCATCCATTTTTATTTATTCATTATATTTTAAATAATTTTTTATTTTTACTTGTTTAATTTAGAAAATTAAGAGATAATTTATTATTTAATTTCTAATTAACTCTTATTATTAATTATAGTCATTTGTCAATGCATTTTTCGAAACATTAAATCTATTTTATTCAGAGAGTGATATAGTAAAATTGTCATTTTATTTATTATTTCTTAAGAGACGTGTAACAGAGGGGGTATAAACTAAATTTCACCTATAGAGAGATTCTAGAACTAAAGTAATTATAATAAGTGTAGTTTAAAAAATCGAAAAAGAAAAAAAATATTGTTAAAAAGGAAAAAATTAATGTGACATGACATCCTATTAAGAACGTGCACTTTGCACATTCTTTAAGAACTTAAAAAATGAATGATTTAGAATAAATAATTGATGTTAAATGTAATAATAGAAAAATAAATTGTCTATCTTTTGATATGCTAAAGTAAACAACTAAAAATGGGAAATAATTTAAAATAAATAGTTAATACTAAAAGTAAAATAAAAATAAATTGTCTATTTCTTGATATGCTAAAGTAAACAACTAAAAAGGGGAAATAATTTAGAATAAATAGTTAATACTGAAAGTAAAATAAAAATTATTTTTATCATTAATCTCTTGATATGATAAACTAGATAAATACAATTATAACTTTATTTTTAATATAATAAATAAATAGAAATAAATTTGTTAAACGTAAATGGAGTTAAAAATATGACATGACATTTTAACAATAATTCTTTTTTATCAATATGAAAAAGTAATAAATTTTTATTGAGTATAAAATATGGATAGTTTAAAAGAAATTGTTAAAAAAAGGAATAATGTGACTCATCCTATTATGAGAGAGAATGATGTTTTATTGTATCAAGTATATTTTGGGGAAAATAGGAATAGTTGGATGATATTATAGTCCTAAAAAAAGTGATATTCCTAAGCAATTTTTCAAACATGAATGACTGTTCAGGAAAATTACTCTAAAAAAATTATATCGATACTTATTGATGTATTTTAAACTGTTATAGAAAATTTTCTATTTTATTTTTCAGACTAGTAAATTCTATTTATTTATGAACAATTATCCGTAGTTATATAGTAACAATAAATTACATAGTCAAAATTCTGATTTTGGTCCCTAACAGCGACCACAAAAACTTGTTGTCACTTATTGTTATAGGCTCGGGGTTCTAAAGGTTAATAGCAAGGGAGCTAAAGAGTTATTTACAAGTGAGGTATTTAATGTAAATTGTAATATCACTAAATATATAATTAAATTATATTCAGAATTCATCACTTGATATAGAGGTCTTTTTCTTTTAGTTGTAGTATGTAAATTGAATAACTATAACATACTCAATGTAATCCTACAAGTGAAGTCTCGAGAAGATAGGATGTACGTACACCTTATGTAATAAAAATGTTAACAATAAAAATATTTAATGAAGAAATATAATATAAAGTTAGAATAATAGAATCTGGCTCAAAATTTAAAATGTTTATATAATGATACTAGTATGAATTTGTTATAGTGCTTAAAATTTAAAGAATACATCAAAAAATAAATTTGATCTTTTTATAAACACAAAATATTAGATTTTGCATAATACAAAAGGTTTTACCGTTTGGTAGACAGTTAGAATATTCAATAATGAGATAATAAAAATTGACTGGAGAATAAAAAAGGTAAATGTAAAAATTGTAATGTGGGTTCATGATAATCACCAAAATATAAATAAGTTAACAAAATAGTTAGCCACCTAAAAAAAGATGCTACAATTAATTAAATATTATTTAATTTCTCAACTATTACAACGACCTACACATTAAATAAAGTAAACAAATGATATATATATATATATATATATATATATATATATATATATATATATATTATTTAGAAAAAAATTGGAGGCCCTAAAAAATTTGAGGCCCCAAGCCGTTGCTTTAGTGGTCTTATGGTCGAGACGGCCCTGATTATATATGTTGTTTAATGATATTTGTAGGAAATAAATCAAGAGTAGAAATCCTAAGTTGTTTAAGATTTGTTATTTGGTATTTATTTAATTCAAGTCATGTAGTTAGAATTTATTTGTGTTAGTTAATATAGGAATAGGTTTTCTAATGTAGTGAGATACAAAAGAGAGTAAAGTCTTTTACCTTTTCTTTCTAGCTTAATAAATTTCTTGTATATAACCATTGTTGATTTTTTTCACTTGTGCATATATTATTCTGCTGTGTTGGTATCAATAGATGAAGAATTTTTTCAATGTTGTTGGACTAAGGTCCATTATTGATAATAGCTTCGTAGAAGCTCCAGAAGGCACAACATTGACTGATGAAGTAGCTACACAATTGGAGAAAATAGACAATTTGATTATAAGACACGTTTTTATCTTGATAGCAAGATCAAATTGCATGCATATAAGGAATATTTACATGCAAAATCAACAGAGGAGGCTTGAACAATATTAGTGAAATTACATCGATGTGCTATATACGTGAAAAGAGAAAAACTTCAAAAGATTTGAAAAAAGTTTGAGTTGACTTAGATGAAACAAACAGAATCAATCAAATAGTTTTTTACGAGAATAAAAAAAATTGTGGATGGTCTAATGATTAATGGAGAAGTATTACAAGAAGTTAAAGTTGTTGAAAAGATATTAAATTCTCTAAATTTAGAATTTCATACCAAGAAGACAAATGTTGAGTTTACCCGAAATCTGACTACCTTAAGACTTGGTGATTTTAGAAGGCGAATTAGTGATATATGAGATGAATCTTAATCAAAAAACAGATGCGATAGTGGAGGAGGTATTGCAAATAAAGAACGATAAGTCAAAAGAAAAAAAAGAGTCATCGAATTTGGCAGAAATATATGAAGAAGATCATAATTTAGAAATTGTGGAGAAAAGAAGTAAAGTTAGAAGTAATTTTTGTTGTGGTATAAATGTCTTTGATTGCAAATAAGACTTCAATAATGGCCAATCACCAATATTGTGTAAATTGACTAAAAAGGATAATTTGGTTGAAATTGATGCTCTTTTGATAGAGGCTAATAATTTAAGTCATGAGACATGTAATACACATGATTGGTCTATATAAGATAAAGCTATTGAAAAAGAAATAGAAATATTCACTATTATCTCTCAAGAAAAATTGTTTTGAAGCTTTTGAAGATGAAGTTAAAAATCAAAGAAGCAAAAATGTTCACCAAGAGCAAGTTTTTCATGATAACCCAAAATTGAAGTAGAAACAATTGAAGATTTGAATCTGCAATTGAAGTGCATGACTATGGGTATAGAAGATACAATCAACTTTGAACCATTATTCAAAATTGTAAATTTTGAAGAATATGAAAAATTATGTTTTGACGATACTACTGTACTACATATAAAAAGGCAATTGAAGATGAATGGGCATATAAGACCAAATACAACTCCACTGGAGAAGTAGATGATTATAAGGCAAGAATAGTTATTCAAGAATACAAGAAAAAGAAAAAAATATGATGATGATATAAAAATATTTAATATGAAGAAAGTCAGATTGAATTTGATTCTTGTTAAAAAGAAATTGAAGTTGACTAAAGATGGCACACGCTACTTATTTTAAAAAATTGATAGGGAGTCTATGATACTTGACTTCTACAAAGCCAGATATTACTTATGGGTTGAATTAATTAGTAGATTTAAAGAATTTCTACGTCAATCTCATTTGCAAGCATCCAAGAGAATTTTTGAGATATATTCAAGGTACACACTCTGATGGCATGTTTTATTCAAAGATTAATGAAAGTAGTCGGATTTACTAATAGTGATTGGGCTGGTGATATGATGAAAGAAAAAGTACTTTTGACTATTTATTTTATTTGGGATATGGGGTATTTTCTTAGTCTTCAAAGAAGCAACAAGTTGTTGCTTTATCAACTGTTGAAGCAGAGTATATGGATGTAACAAGTAGTGCTACACAAGCATTATGGTTGAGAAGGATGCCTGGATTTCTTCAACACAAGCAAGATAGTCCTACAAAAATATTTTGTGATAGCAAATCTGTAATTGAGTTAACAAAGAATTCAGTTTTCATGATCGTAGCAAACACATTGACATCAAATGATACTTCGTCCGTGATTTGGTTCAAGATAAAGCGATAGTGGTTGAATATTACAAAATTGAAGAACAAGCTGCTGATATTTTCACAAAGCCATTGAAATTGGAGTTGTTCATAGAGTTGAAGAAAATGTTAGGCATGCTCACGTTTGAAGATCTTGGTTTAAGAAAAACTATGTAGGAAATAAACCAAGAGTCCTAAGTTGTTTAGGATTTGGTATTTGATATTTATTTAATTCATGTCTAATTAAGATTTATTTGTCTTAGTTCATATAGGAATAGATTTTCTAATTCTAGTTTAATTTAGTTCGTTAATATTATAAATAGGAATGACTTATTACATATTTTTAATGTAATGAGATACAAGAGTTTTTTGAATAAAGCCTCCTATCTCTTCTTTCTAGCTAATAAATTTCTTTTATATAACCACTGTTGGGTCTTTCCTCGTGCATATATCATTTCTTTGGATACTTTTATTTTCTTCAATACTACACATGTACCCTATTATGCAAATTCTTGTTTAGTATTTAAAGTTTAGAAGCTCAACTACAACCCCCCCCCCCCCCCCCAAAAAAAAAAAAAAAAAAGAGGCCTGGTTTGAAAAACCAATGCTTGAGGTTTTTGAAACAATCAACCTTAAGCTATAGCCAGCAAATATCTTTAAGCACAATCCATGTCCTAATGGATCATGTGGATAGTGGAATTGTTTTATAGTCTGGCCTCTTTTATTAGTTTTAAAAACATATCTTCCTTTCTTTTGAAGACCAGTTTTAAAGCAACAGTAAAGTTGTCAACTGTTGATGCTTGTATCAGGGTAGGCTATCACATGAATGTGGGATGCTTCGTGTACTAAAATGTCCTTTTTATTTGTATTCCATCTTATATGACAATCATTTCTTTTTAGTTGGTTCCAGAAAGACCGACACATTTATATATCTAAAAATCTAAAAATAGTTCCAACTTTAAATTTCTCGTTGTACCCTTACTGACATGCTTTTATAGTCAGACAAATATTATGACATGTTTAAGAATACAAATTCCAAAAAAAATATTCGTTAAGTGTGTAATAGTTAAACGAGTTCACATAAAACGAAACAAAAAAGAGTACTTGTTTAAACTTGAAAAACAAAACAAATCAATTTATTCTAACTAGTCTGTTTTCCAAAAAAATAAAATAACATTAGAAGGGTTTTGCATCAATTAAAACTGCTTTCAAGACAAGTGGCTCTTAATTTATGAATATATGGTCCTTCAGAAAAGTAGAAAGCATGTTCTCTTTATGTGAGCAAACAATGATAACTTCTACTAAGTTATTAAAGAACTAGCCAAAGCATTCTTAGCTTTCAATGCAAGAAACATCAAATAGCATTGCTCCATTACTTGTGTTGAATGAGTTTGGTTGCTTTTTATCTTCTTGATAAGTTCTTTTGAAATAGAGTACACCAAGTGTATGCTAAATGAAGCTACTATGATTGTGCAATATTTTACGGCCATTAAAACATTTTTTTTTAAAAAAAAGAGAAGAATATTACAACAATATACTTTTTAGTCTGTTTTATGTGCCCCAATTTCATTTTTAGTCTGTTAAAAAACTATTGACATTTTTATATATTTCGAAATAATTTAATATTAAATTTCTCATTTTACCTTAATGATATGATTTTATTACAGCCTCTTAAATGTCTGTGGCACAATCATGAGTTTCAAAGGTTTGTCTTTCTTAAATTATGCGTCTAGTCAAATGTCATCACATAAGATGTGTTGGGATTAAAATAACAAGGCGTAGAGCGGAAGCAAGCAAAACGAACCTTTAATGGTGATAAATCAGGCAATAAAGAAAAAAACTAAAAAAGACTTTATGATATGTTATGAGTTTGATCAATTGACCTACATACAATACTAATAAAAAGAAAATAAAAAAATTTAAAGCTATTGAGACAATAAATCTCCCCTTAATCAAAAATATTCAAACGACTATATTGTGGATATTATTTTGTTATTGTGGGAAGGACATATATTTGCAATTTATAAAAGTCCAAACTTTTCCTCTAAGATAATAATAACCATACATGGAAGAAATGTAAAACACAAAGGAAAAATTACCTAAATATACAACTTATTTTACCATATTCTCTAAAATTCCTTACCATTTGAAAAAATTAAAAAATCCTTACTCTCTCCTATTCTCGATACATCACTGTACGCGATGTATCGATCGGATACATCACTGTACGTGATGTATCGATCGGATACATCACTGTACGTGATGTATCGATCGGATACATCACTGTACGCAATGTATCGATCGGATACATCACTTTACGCGATGTATCGATCGGATACATTACTTACTTGATGTATCAGGACGTCCGATACATCACTGTACATGATGTATTGGTCGGATACATACTTTACGCGATGTATCGGTCGGATACATCACTTTACGCGATGTATCGGTCGGATACACTACTTACTTTGATGTATCAGGACGTCCTCTACATCAATTTACGTGATGTATTGGTCGGATATATCACTTTATGTGATGTATCCGAAAGTGACCAAAAAGAAGGGATTTTGGGTAATTTTTAAAAGAGTAAGGACAGAGTGTAATTGAGAAAAATCACTACGAGATTTAAGTAAAATATACAAACAATCGTGGTAATACACTAATACTTTGACTTTTATTCTAGAGAAAAGGAAAACTCATATGATAAAAAAATCAGGACAAAACACTAACAAGACCGGTGTGAGTAGTAAAGAGGGGAACAGGAGAAAAGAATAGAAGAATTTGTCAATATATATATGTGCAAACAGATTTTGAATGTCAAAGCACAATTTCTCAATCAAGTTCTCTATGGAGTTCATAAAAGTATTGGCTCTTCCAATTCTTGTTATTGTTTTCTTGTTCTGGTTTACTAGAAGCCAATGCCATCCTTTAGACCCTCTTAGCCCTACTGAGATCAACAATATTAGAGTCATTATTCAAAAGTCTCATTTTAGGTCCCTCTCCAATTTGACATTTCACTTTGTTGATCTTCAAGAGCCTGAAAAAAAGGATGTCCTTCATTGGATGTCCTTGCATAAGCCTAAAAGTGTTGTTTTTCCTTATCGTCGAGCAAGGGTTGTTGTTCGTGCAAATGGTGAGACTTATGAAGTTGTAGTGGACTTGTCCACTCGCGCTATCATATCAGAGAATGTGTATACTGGCCACGGTTTCCCTCCAATTACTCTTGATGACATTATACGATCCATCAGGCTGACATTGATGAATCGTCAATTTCAACGTTCAATTTTGAGAAGGGGTTTGAATATATCAGAAGTCAGTTGCATACCACAACCAGTTGGATGGTTCGGGGAGCCAAAGACACGAAGAGTTCTTAACGTTGCATGTTTTTATCGAGGAGGGATAACTAATTTTTGGGCAAGGCCAATTGAAGGGATCACTACACTCATAGATGTTGAATCCATGAAGATAATCAAATACATAGATAGATTCAGAGTCCCCTTGCCTAAAGCTAAGACTGCTGATTTCGAGTCATCGAGTCAGGGGTCAGTGTCTTCCAATGACACTGACATCAGCAGGAGGATTATCATCAAAGGCAATGAAGTTAAATGGGGTAATTGGGATTTTCACGTTGGATTCAACACGAGGGCAGGAATGATCGTGTCTACAGCTTCTATATTCGATAGTACAACAAATAAATATCGACCTGTGCTCTATAGAGGTCATGTATCAGAGACATTTGTGCCTTACATGGATCCTACATTAGAATGGTACTACAGGACTTTCCTGGATATTGGTGAATTTGGTTTTGGAAGGTTTGGTAGTAGTCTTGTCCCGTTGCTAGATTGTCCGAGCAATGCAGTGTATATGCTTGGATATATGGCTGATTCAAAAGGAGGGGTAGTGCAAGTACCCAACGCGATTTGCATATTTGAACGATATGTTGGTGATGCTGCTTGGAGGCATTCAGAAAATGTTGTGCTGGGAAATACAGTAAGCCTCAAAAATAAAACATTTTGTATACTCAACTATAGTTATTGCCTTTGATTATCATACTACTTTGCTATCATTATTGTTCTTTTCTTGTAAAATTTGCATCGCTTTTCATTTTTTTTTTGCCATTATGCTATATATATTGTTTTTCTCTCTTACTTGGGACTATGACTTTTGAGACAAGGATCTTTCGGAAACAACCTCTCTATCTCCATGAGGTAATGGTAAGGTCTACGTACATCCTACTCTCCCCAGACCCCACTTGTGAAATTTCACTGGATATGTTGTTGTTGTATACTCAACTACAGCGATTGTCTAGTGACATAATAAATAATTTGTTTTTGCAGAACACTAAGGGACAACAAGAAGTTAATTTGGTTGTTAGAATGTTAGCAACAGTGGGAAATTATGATTATACACTTGATTGGGAGTTCAAACAAAGTGGAACTATCAGAGTTGGAGTAAGAAAATTAAGATGTTATTCTTGTTAAATGTTAGTCCTTCTCATTTTTTTGCTATCTTTATTCTTCGATTTGTCATTGCAGGTAAGTTTAACCGGAGTTATGGAGATGAAGGCTGTGAAATATACGAATGATAATCAAATAACAGAGGATGTTTACGGGACTCTTGTGGCAGAAAACACAATTGCGGTGAACCATGATCATTTCCTTACTTACTATCTTGATCTTGATGTTGATGGTACTGATAATTCATTTATAAAATCCAAATTGATAACTACGACTATGATGGAGCGAAACGTTTCACCTAGGAAGAGTTATTGGAAAGTTGTTAAAGAAACTATGAAAACAGAAAGTGAGGCTAAGACAAACTTAGGACTAGAACCAGTTGAATTGTTGATTGTAAATTCAAATAAGAAGACAAAAGTTGGAAATGATGTGTCTTATCGGCTAATACCAAGTCGACCAGCCATATCCTTGCTATCGGATGATGACTATCCTCAACGTCGAGCAGCTTATACTAAGTATCAATTATGGGTGACGCCGTATAACAAATCAGAAAGATGGGCAGGAGGGTTCTATGCTGATAGGAGTCACGGTGATGATGGGCTAGCAATATGGAGCCTCAGGTAAATTTAGAATCTAACAACACATCAAACTAGTGATATTGTCTGTTTTAGACTTGGGCACGCCCACATAGCTTAATATGAGTTACTAAGGTCTAAGACTTCTTTAAATATCTAGCTTCTCTCCCGTGTTTTGCCATGTGGGAGTTGCCTAGGGTGTTACATAGGTCTCAAGATGTGTATTTCTTGAACTTATGAAGATCGATTAGTACATAGTCCACGATCTCCTAATAGTTTTTTCTTTTATTTACTTGATGAATAATATTATATAAGCTGATCTTGGTGTTGTATGCAGGAATAGGACTATCAAAAATAAGGATATTGTGCTTTGGTACACTGTTGGGTTGCATCATGTGCCGTGCCAAGAAGATTTTCCTGTAATGCCTTCTATTTATGAGGGTTTTGAGCTCCGACCAACAAACTTTTTTCAAAGAAATCCATTGCTGAAACAATGATATGTGAAATTCAAGTTTGTCTAATAAACAAGGAACATAAAGTTATGTATGGAGAACAAAAGTTGATTTTCCTTTGGCCTATTTATTTTCCTCTGTCATTTGCTCTCATCCATATTCACAAGTAAAGTAGATGACAAATCGCATAAAAGATGAGCCATCCTTGTTCATTTTGAACGTGGAACAAGAACAACATGTCCGCACAAAGGAGAAATCCGAAGATTTATACTTTATACCTTACACAACTGATATGAGTATTGCCAATGTTTGACATGTTGAGTGTGGGACACAAGTTCCACTTGCCAAACATAGACAACCCTTACACATCATGTGAGGCACAAAATAAAGTTTCTCGGGTAATGTATGGGTGTGTGTGTGTGTGTTTGGATAAACACACAATCAATCTATACAAAGCAAGACTGCATAAAGCAAGATGACGCTAACTTTTTTAGATTTTAGATATATTATTCTATTACGAACAAAATTGGAGACAAAATTTGATAAAAGGATAGGAAGATAGGGAGGATGGAACAAATAAGAAGCTAACAAAATTTTGTTCACAAAAATTGATATCCTAATCCATCTGATAAAAACTATGCATTCTAGAAGAGTTTCTTCCAAACAGGGTGCTTCTTCCAGGCTCTTTCCACCATGGCATCAGTCGGGATTCCCTTTGTTTCAGGCAAGAAGAAGATGGCGCAAAGTCCCATGACAAGGATCCAGGCGGAGAAGAAGAAGAAAGTATAGGCTTGCATAGAGCAGAGCATAGTCAAGAAAGCCTGTGCAATGACAGCAGTGAAGAGCATGTTTGTGCTAACCGCGAATGCAAAACCAGCTGTCTTTGTTTCCAATGGGAATGTCTCACTTGGAATTAACCAGCCAAGTGGTCCCCATGACCATGCGAACGCCATTACATACGTACACACGAGAAGCACCACTACTATTGCCAGTGTCTTGTCCAAGCCTCCTGTCGTCCCCAAATTTTTTAACAATATAAATCCAATTGCCACCTACAATATTAAAACCAAAAGTGCAGTCAGTAGAAAAAGAAAAGTTTCTTAATTTTGATACAACTCATCGGTCCTAGGGGATCAGTTGAATCTCTTTTGTCAAAAAATTAGATCACGGATATCGGTGAAATTTTATTGCAGTGGTAGGGTGATTCAACTCCCTGTAGGGACATTTAAGCATCTTTGTGAGAAGACACTAAGAATTTTGTTAAGGGTGTTAAAATTGAATATGTATGTTTAATCGACCATGCATAGTTTCGTACCTGACAGATTAACATTTGGCAACTAGATTGGATGAGCAGTTTTTTCCTTCCAACCTTGTCAACAACAAAGATTGCAACAATTGTACTGATAACATTAACAAGTCCAGTCACAACAGCGGAAATAAGCGAGCCACTGCCCTTGAAACCCATAGTCTGAAATAGGACAGGCGCGTAAAACATAATGGCGTTAATTCCGGTGAATTGTTGGAAGATCTGCAACATGATGGCAATCACAAGTGGTGGAATGCTAGGAGGCTTTGATAAGTTCCTGAACGCATGCTTAACTTGTTTGGATTGTTCACACGCTGCCACGACTTCCTCATACTCAACATCAACGTCACTGACACCCCTAATCTTCTTGAGGGCGGCCTTTCCCTTCTCCGGCTTTCCACGTGCAACCAGACTCATGGGGGTGTCACTGATCACAAAGGTACCAAGAAAAAGAATCCCTGCAGGCACAACTGCAAGGCCAAGAGACACCCTCCAACCATTTGGATGTATCTTTGAGGTTGCAAAGTTGATAATATTTGCTATGAATATTCCTATTGTCACAAAGAGTTGGAAGAGAATATTCACAGCTCCTCTGTGTTGGATTGGTGCTACTTCAGTTAGAAACAGTGGAACAGTCTGTAAATATTTCAAAAATATCTACGCTTTAGTCCCAAACAAGTTACGGTAGTAGATAAATATGAAGTCAAGAATTATGAAGAGAAATGACACAAAACACAAGTCAAAAGTTAAAGTGTTTACTTGTCAGCTAGGAAGGATATTTACAGACTCTAAAGTTATAGTTTTATGCACTTATAGTCAAATGAACAGGATCTACCTCATTTCCGAAGCCAACGCCAACTCCAAACAAAATTCTACCAAGAATGAGTACTACTTTGTTATTTGCGACGGCACTCAATATGGCACCAGCGATGAAAATAAGTGAAGCCATCATCATGGTAATCCTTCTCCCTAATTTAGTGGCGGCTTTTGAAGCGAAAAAGCTCGCAACAAGAGCCGCTAAATACAAAGATGAAGTGAAGAGTTGAAGAAATTGATCATCATATTTGCAGTAGTTATTCTCTTTCGCAGTTTTCTTTCTTTCATGCACCTTTGGAAAAAACAGGACTAGAAAATCATCCATTGCAGACACTCCTCCTGATTAAAACAAAACAAAACTTATGAAAAAATGCACTCCATAAAAAACAAGTTTGAAACTGCTAAACTTCTTAAAAAGTGGTGGTTTAATTAGAGCAGTCCATCAGGCGTTCATTGGCTTGAATGACACCAGCCCCTTATCCTTCCGCTACACAGAACGAGAGCTATTCGTTGCTCTGTTTAAATCAGCCTCGCACAATCAGAGGGCCCAGAAACCCAAGCCTTCTCCTTGACCATGTGACCCAACTCTGTGCTTTGACAAGGCAGACCCGTAAACACCCCCACAATTCTAGAGGCGGATCTAGAATTTAAAGTTTATAAATTCCTATAGCGACCTCAAATTAACAGAGGTGGAGCTATCAGTAAAGTAAAACACCTAGCATAACCAAGTAACAAGGATTGTGGTTCAAAACCAATAAACTAAAAAATTTCGATCCGCCTCTACAAATTAATAATACAATGATAACTTGATTCAAACACACATACCTATATAAAAAAAATTATGTCAGAAATTTCAGTTAGAGTGTTCAAGGTTTAAACGCTCAAGAACACTAGAAGCTACAGTGACTAAGTCAGAAATGTTAATAAGAGTGTTCAAGGTTTAACATATGTATGCATGTAATTAAAAGTAATTTTTGACCTATTTACGCACTAATTTCTTTTAAAATTCATCACATTTCTTGCCTAATTCAAGAATTGTTGTTGATCCAATTGCAAGAATAAAAAATTCGAGCTAATTCTCTTTTTTCTTTTATAGTGATAGCTTAAGAAAGATACAATATAACAAATAAAATGAGAAAAAATATACCTGAAATACCAATGTCGTATCCAAACATAAGGCCACCAAAGGCAGCAAGAATCCAACATGAGACCACATAAAATGTGATTTTAGAATTATGGCCTTCAACAGTCATTTTTTAATTTTCTCTAAAATCACCAAGATAACTCTCTGTAAAATATTTTACACACTCTTCCTTTCTTTCTCTTCGTGGTATCTATTGTATATATAATTTTTTTTACATAGATAAGAGACAAAAATCTAAAAAACAGTAACATTAATTTTTAAAAAATTATCCTGAATTAAGTTAAGCTTGATAAAGTCAATGACTCTTTTGTGAGATTTGGTCTTCCATGAATTTTGCAGATTCATCATCTAACATTATTCATTTATCTTTCAATTTATTGTCTAACATTATCCATTTATCTTTGTTCAAACTTATTTTAGCAAATATATAAAAATAAAACCGTAAATTGCATTAATGATGTGGTTCAATAAAATTAGTACGCTCAAAGATCTATATTTTTTCTCCTTTTTTTTCATATTTTTTGTTACTATCCTTAGGAAAACATAAAATTTTTAACTTAATATAGTAATATTATTGCTAATGTTTATATTAATTAGAATTAATTTAAGTTAATAAAATATTATTTATTTATTTGCAATACAATTTGTTAGATAATGATGTATAAAATTTTAGTTACTAATAGAAAAAAATCAAGAAAAATTTAATTTAATTTTAAAAAGTGTGGAAACTTCTACCAATTTTATCTGGCTTTGTTGTTGGATTCACTAACAATGTTCTATTATAGTGGAACCACACTTCCACAAAATTAGGTTAACTAATTGAGTTGAGATAACACAATTTAAATTTAAAATCATTTGAATTAAAAAGATAATGATAAAATGTAAATTGACTCTTTCATGGTAGTTTAAATTTCATTTTTCACTCTCACATCAAAATTATATATTCGTTTTCTTAATTTCATAGAAATATTGTTATTTAATACATTGCACTAAAAAAAACTTGACTGGGAAAAAATATTTTTGAAGGGAAATTAGTAACATTGAGTGTGGTTAAAATTTTAGGTTGCATATGATAATTATTTTCTGAACATGAATTGAAAAATAATTGTTTAACTTTATATAGTAATATTATTGTTAATATATATATTAGTTAGAAATAATTTAAGTTAATAAAATGTTGTTCATTTATTTGCAATACAATCTGTTAAGATAATGTTGTATAAAATTTTAGTTAATAATATAAAAAATCAAGAAAAAATTAATTTAATTTTAGAAAGTGTGGAAACTTGTACCAATTTTATCCGGCTATGGTGTTGCATTCACCAACAATGTTCTATTATAGTGGAACCACACTTCCACAAAATTAGGTTATCTGATTGAGTTGAGATAACACAATTTAAATTTAAAACTATTTAAATTAAAAAGATAATAATAAAATGTACTGATAAGAGACTCTTTCATGGTAGTTTAAATTTCATTTTTTACTCTCAAATCAAAATCATATTATTATACATGATTTGTTTTCTTTAATTTCATAGAAATATTGTTATTTAATACATTGCACTAAAAATCTTGACTGGGAAAAAAAATTGAAGGGAAAATAGTAACATTGAGTGTAGTTAAAGTTTTAGGTTGCATATGATAATTAGTTTTTGAACATGAATTGACAAAATAAATGTTTTTGAATTTTAATTGGATGATTTCAATTGCTTAGTGCACATAATACTAAGATAAAAATGATTTTAAATGGTTGTTGAATAATAAATATTTATGTTGGTAGATTTTATGAAAAGAGAATGACATAATTTCTGTCAATAACACTTTGGACTAATTCAATCTACAATTCAAGAAAAAATCAATAAAATATTACTTGATTCAGGTAAATTGATTGTGTAAATATCTTTTTTACTCCGTTAAAAATCTTATCAATGTTTGACACATTCTATGTGTGGGACCCAAGTTTCACTTTCATATATCGTGTATGTGTTAGACACAAAATAAAATTTCTCGGATTGGGGGAGGGGGTAATTACACAATCAATCTATGCAATGGAAGAAGAAACTAACTTTTCTAGATTTAGATAGATATATTATTCTATTAGGAACAAAATTAGGAGTCAAAATCTGATAAAAAGATGGCAAATAAGAAGCCAAAAATATTTGGTAGTCAAATCCATCTAATAATTGATAAAAACCAATGCATTTTAGAAGAGTTTCTTCCAAACAGGATGCTGCATCCAGACTCTTTCGACCATTGATTCAATCGGGACTCCCTTGGTTTCGGGCAAGAAGAAGATGACGAAAAGTCCCATGACAACGATCCAACCAGAGAAGAAGAAGAAAATGTAGGCTTGCATAGTGCAGAGCATAGTCAAGAAAGCTTGTGCGATGAGAGAAGTGAAAAGCATGTTTGTGCTGACCGCGAACGCGAAACCAGCTGTCCTTGTTTCCAATGGAAATGTCTCACTTGGAATTAACCAACCAAGAGGTCCCCATGACCACGCGAACGACATTACATAAGTACACACGAGAAGCACCACTATTGCTGCTAATTTCCTGTCCAATGTTCCTGTCTCCTCCAAATTTGTCAACAAAATAGCTCCAATTGCCAACTGCAACATTAAAACCAGCGCGCTATCAGAATTAAAGACAAAATATTAATAAAATCTCAATTTTGATATAACAATCCATGGCTGAGCCACATCGGTCCAAGGATGGTCAATTGAATTCTGTTTGTCAAAACATTAGATCACGGATAGGTGAAATTTCGAACTTTTAGTGTAGCAGCAACGGGGGTTTAACTTGTAGTAGTGACGTGCAATAAGTTCGATAAAGGGTGTTCAAAATTTAGTATATATGTATAAAGTAAAATTTGACATGTATACCCAGTAATCACAATTCACAGTTTGATGAATCAAGTATAGTTTTGTAGACGAAAATTGTATCGTACCTGAGAAATTAACATTTGGCAACAAGCTTGGAGAAGCAATTTTCTCCTTCCAACCTTGTCAACAAGGTATATGGAAACAAATGTGCTTCCAACATTAACAAGTCCAGTAATGACAGAGGACAATAGCGAGCCATCGGTCTTGAAACCCATAGTTTGGAACAGGACAGGCGCGTAAAACATAATGGCGTTGATTCCAGTGAATTGCTGGAAGATCTGCAACAAGATAGCAATCACAAGTGGTGGAATACTAGCTGGCTTTGCTAAGTTTCTGAACGGATGCTTAACTTGCTTGGCTTGTTCACACGCTGCCACGATTTCTTGGTACTCAACCTCAACATCATTGACACCCCTAATCTTTTTGAGTGCGGCCTTGCCCTGTTCGTCCTTGCCACGCTCAATCAGACTCGAGGGGGTATCAGTGATCACAAAACTACCAATAAGTAGAACTATTGCGGGCACAGCTGCAAAGCCAAGTGACATTCTCCAACCATTTGGATGCATCATTGAGGTTCCATAGTTAACAAGATTTGCAATGAATATTCCTATTGTCACAAAGAGTTGGAAAAGAATATTCACAGCTCCTCTGTGTTGGATTGGTGCAACTTCAGTCAGAAACAGTGGAACAGTCTGTAAATACGAAAAGAAGAAAAAAAACTTAGGCCTAATTAATATAATTCGTGGAATTCGGTATTGAACAATAGACAATGTAAAAGTTACAATCATTTCATAATATCATAAACGTTTCGAGTTAAAGTTCTATGTACTGACACTACATCAAAACATTAACGAATAAAAAATTGTTTGACTAAACATACCTCATTTCCAAAGCCAACACCAATACCAAACAAAATTCTACCAAAAATGAGCATCAACTTGTTTTCCGCGGCAGCACTCAAAACAGCTCCAGCTAGGAAAAAGATTGAGGCCATGAAAATGGTAGGCCTTCTCCCTAATTTAGTGGCAGCCTTTGAAGCAAAAAAGCTCGCGACAAGAGCCGATAAGTACAAGGATGAAGTGAAGAGTTGGAGAAGTTGATCATCATATTTGCAGTAGTTATTCTCTTTGGCATGTGACTTTCTTTCATACACTTTTGGGAAAAATTTTATCAAGAAATCATCCATCCCAGAAACTCCTCCTTATTAAAACAAAAAAAAATTACATCAAAAATTTAATTTTTGGCATTTCTTGATTTAAAAATGAACTTGATGAGAAACAAGAGTTAGCAACAGATAAAATTTGTCGTTCTGCAAATGCAAGATTTGAAGTTTATGAATTTCTATAACGATCTCAAATTAACAGAGGTGGAGCTACCTATAGTTGGATAAAGATTTCATTGCTAAACAATAAAAAATTGTTGCTTATCCTATTTAGCAACAGTTCAATATGAATATCAACAAGCGGGACTAGAATTTTCACTAAGAAATTAACAATGGACAAATTTCGTCCCTATAGATAAACATGTGGATCTATCCCTATGGCTATGCTCTATATATTAGGAGGAATAATATAAAAATAGTCTTTCATAGTGATGGTTGAGTGAGTGATAGTCCAAGATAAAACATAAGTCCTCTCGGGACGTTCGTAAAGAGAACCTCATGTAAATACTATGGATAAGGTTGATCCTATTCATGGAGGTTTGGTAACTAGTCCAAAAATGGAAAGTCAAACACAATCGGGATTTCTTTTTTGGGAAATCGAAAGTTGTTACTAATTCATGATCTGACACGTATAGAATAAAACTTCATTAATGATTCAACGAGAATTTTTATTGAAAACCAAGCAAAAATTCATCACTAATTCTACTTAACTATGGACTAGCTGGATCATTAAAAAATCTTGTTTAGCCACAGATGAACTATAGATACACAGCTAACAACAACAACAACATATTTAGTATAGTCACACAAGTTGGGTCTGCCAAAGATGGTGAATACAAACTTACTCCTACCTAATAAAGATAGCGAAGCTGTTTCCGATAGACATATATACAGTTAATTCCCAAACCAACGGAACAAAGAAGAAAAAAACATACCTGAAATACCAATATCATAACCAAACATGAGGCCACCAAAAGCAGCAAAAATCCAACAAGAAAGCACATAAATTGTGATTTTAGAATTATTCATCTCAGCAGTTGACATTTTTTTCTTTCTTGTCTAAAATCACCCAAAATTGCAAAAAGAAATTCAAAAGATAATTCTATGACCCTTTTTCTTTTTTTTCTTTTTGCACTTCTCTTTATATACTATTTTTTACACAAAACCAGTCAAAAGATTAACACTGAAAGAAAAGAGACAAAGAAATCTAGAGCAAATTAATACTCTAATTCTTTGTCTCTATCTTTCTAGTGTTTTTTTTTTGTTTTTTTTGCTGAATTAAGGTAATGTAATAAAGTTAATGCCTTTTATAGGGTGATATTACAGTTAATTCTTGCTTAATTTTAGGATTAACTAAGGACTACATTTTTAATATGTTCCTAATTAATCTTTGGTGTTCCAAAATTTTTGGATAATTCATCCACATTAATTTTTAAAATAAAGGAAGTTATATTCATGATATACTATATTAGGAAAATGTTTAAATTTGTATTTTGATGTTTACTAAATTATGTTGAATGTAGTTGAAACCTTTGACTTGACTTAATCAGGAAGAAAATACTCAAAAGGGATTATTTTGGAAAATTATTAAAAAGTAGTGAGTAAATCATTTTTGTGTAATTGATACAACAACAACAACAACCTCCAATGAAATTCCACAACGTGGGATCTGGGGAGGGTAAAGTGTATGCAGACTTTACTCCTACCAAGATAGAACGGCTGTTTGCGGGAAACCCTCGGCTCATTAGAAGCATAAAAAGAAACTAAAAATTATTTCCATAAAAGCTAATAGTATATTTTTAGCATAAATGAAAGATCTTACAATTACCAAAATAAGAAAAGATCTTACCATGCTTCTTGATTTCATTTGTTGACCGATTCATAATGACATGCAATAAAGTCTACTAACCACGTGTAAAATTCACCTAGATATATAATGTACCTAGAGCTGTCAAAATGGGATTGGTCCGTGAGGCCAATCCAACCAACTCTTGAATTAAGTGGGATTGGGTTAAATATTTTCAGCCCATTTAGTAATGAGTCTTTTTAGCTCAGCCACATTTGGCCCGCCAGCCTCATAGGCTCAACCCGTGAGTCTCAGAGGCTAACCCGTGGGTCGTGAATTTTAAAAATATTTATTATATATATTTTAAGTAGTGTTTTATTTTGTCAAATCTTCAGCAACTAAGCAATTAAAGTTATTGTAATTGAGAATCTTTGACCTATTTTAGTTTTGTGTTTATGCCTAATTTTTCGTTTCTCCTTACTTATCTAGTTTATGAAAAAAATAATCATATAGTGTATGTTGTTCTGATGAATCCTATGAATGTTGATTGTTATATCTTGCTTATTCTGTTGTTTTGTAAACATTCGACTAAAGTGTGTGACTCATGGACATGTGAATTTTTGACGTATTAGTGTTGTATTCATCGATGTTCGATAGTCTTTCTAAGAGTCAAATGTTGTCCATTTTTTTTTATTGAATGGTCAACTTGTCTCAACCCGTCGCCCACTTAGGGATGGGTTGGGTTGCTATGCCCTTTAATTAAAAGGTTCGACCCGTCCTAACTCATTTAACTCGCTAGCCCTTTAGGGTTGGATTGGATTAGGTTGGGCCAGCCTATTTTGACAGCTCTAATTATGCACCATTCATTGGAAAATACTCTCCACTTTAAAATAGCAAATGTATATTTTGATCAACTATGAAATTATTCTGATAATGGAGTGATATAGATCAATGATTATTCATATAGCCGATCTCAAGAGTGGAGTTAGTAGCCTGCATACGGTTTCGGACGAATCTAGTAGATTTTGATCAAAGAGTATACATGTTAATATATTCGTTAATATGTATAAATATTAAATTTAGAACCTAGTTGTTATCTCTTGCAATTGTCATTATAAAATTCTGAACTCGTAAAATTGAAATCTTATCTTAGCTTCGCTTCTGCAGCGATCCCTCCCCTGTCTCCCTTTTAAAGCTTTGTATTAATGATTTGATAAAATAAGATGTACATATGGATATTAGAAGGAAGAACAAACATTGAATAAACTTTGGAAATAGTTTCTCCATGGGAAGATATGGTTCTGAGGCCTAATCCAACCTCAAAAGCATAGTTCATGAGGAGTGAATTGTCCAAGTTTACATAAAGAAACCATCAGTTCGTTTCCCAACTAACGTGGGACCCTAACCCATTGTAACACCCCGCACACTCGGACTGTCAACTAGAACTCGACAGGGATGGACCTAGCGCTGATGTATGTGCAAACAATCACCTCCACAGAATAAATTATTTGTGATGTATGTGTTTCCATGTTTTGTTTTGTTTTGGTAAGTACTTCCTCATTGATCAGACAACCTTTTGCTTCTTCATTGATCAAAATATACTTTACAACTACAACTCAATCAAGATTACAAGACTGAAAAAAAAAATAGAAAAAACACAACAAGATGATCCAGATTCCTGTCTACTTTCTTTTATTACAAAACAACATAGAATACATGCTCACTGCAGCTTGTTGAGACAGCATTTTAAGGAAATCATGAAGTGGATTGAACCATATGTCATTCCTCTGATAAGAAGAAAATGGTAGGCTTCCTTGGCTCGATGATCTCCACCGTCCCTTCCAACATTTTCGCCACTTTCCCCATTGATGGTCGTGCATCTGGGCGATCTTGGATGCACCACATTGCTGTCTTCACCATCCTGTTCACCAAGTCAAAGTGAGCCCTTGAATCGTACGATTGTTTGATTCGAGGGTCCAAAATATCGTCAACATTCATATCCTTAAACACCTTATCAAATGCCCAAGCAGGGAAAAAAAATTGATCACTTTCAACCTTTGAGTTATGATGCTCAAAGTTCCTTGAACCTGAAACAATTTCCAACAGCACCAATCCGAAGCTGTACACATCGGCTTTCGGAGTGATTGGATCAGCCTTGGTCCATTCTGGTGCTACGTATCCTGGCGTGCCACGAAATCTTGACATGGTCATCATCTCCTCTTTCTTCTTTAGCTTTGCTAGCCCAAAATCAGACACCTTTGGGCAAAAGTCATCGCCTAAAAGAATATTTTCAGGCTTGATATCACAATGTAATACCCATTCCAAACACTCTTCGTGTAGATAGGCAATTGCTCGTGCCACCCCAAGTGCAATCCTGTACCTGATATTCCAATCAAGTATGGGTTTCTGCCCATCTGGTGACCCGATAGGAGCCTTTTGGAACAGGAATTCCCCCAATGAACCATTAGGTACATACTCATATATAAGTATCCTTCTACCCTTCTCAGCACAAAACCCCCACAACCTCACCAAATTCAAATGGTGCATCCGTGCTATGATCGTGACCTCAGCCCAGAACTCAGCATCACCGCCTTTTACATTCTTCAAGCACTTCACAGCAACAACCCGTCCATCACTCAACTTCCCTTTGTAAACATCTCCAAATCCACCCCTCCCAATTTTATCATTGAAATCATTAGTTGCATTCTTGATCTCAGAAAAGCTAAACCTTTTTGGTCCAATTGTAGGCATGACTTCAAGACCAAAAGTCCTAGCCATGTCCCTATACTTAATATACTTCTTGAGAAATGCCCAAAAGAAGAACACTCCACTAATCAACTCAGCTGCAAAAATCATCGAAATGATCACAATATTTCTAGTGGTTGTCTTAGACTCTTCTGGTGGAAATGGAAGGCTAATTCTCACTGGACATGAAGTTTCCATCAAACTACTCATGCCTGTGAAATTCGATATATCGTTCTCTCTATTATCAACTCTCAAATACATAACAAATTCAGTACCTGGTGACCAATATCCATACAACAGTTTCTCCAAAACAAGCACACAATAACCAGTTCCATCATACTTAAACAAAAAACCTAAGCAATCATTCTTATCTGAACAATGTTTTTGGCAACTCGAAAAGTTCGAAGCTTTAAGGTTTGTTTGGTTACCAACACCAGTAAAACTAACAAAATCAAGAGACAAATACTTACTAGCCTTCGAATTCGTTGTCATCAACGGAATTTTCCTCACACAAGATTTACTAGTATCTTTCCTAAAACCAGGTGGACAAACACACGAAGTTTGAGTTGTAGAAGTATCATACATGCATATAGAGTTTGTACCACATGTACCATGAATTGTACATAATTGATTAACTGCTTGCCAAACAACAGTCCAATTTGAACTTTGATCAAAACTATAGATTCTCATATTCCCATCATCATCAAGCTTCATCCTTCTTAGTTTCCCTTTCTCTCCGAAATCCGACGATAAAAATCTTTCATTAACTCGAGTAACTTCCCCTGTTTCCTCTAACCGCTGAAGGGCATTTTGGGAAAAAGTGAAATAGCTATCGTTTCCATTGTAGAAAAGGGTATTCGAATTAGATCCATCAAACTGGAATTTTCCATTACCGGAAGTTAAATTTGTTCCGGTGATGTTCTGGGTCGGAAGATAAGTATCAGTTGGGTTCAAGAAACTGTTCCAATTTCCATAAACCAAGTTTCCATCTTCTTGTAAGAAAAGAACAGATGAGGTGTTTAGAATAGTTGAAGGCCATAGATTTGGAGCTGAGGAGGATGAATTTAGGGTTAATTTGAGCTCACCGGAGGAAGAAATGAAAAGGGTAGCTGAGGAATTAAGTGGGGAATTTGGATTAGCTGACCAAACAACGGTTTTGATGGGGATTTTGTAATACCAAATGGAGAAATTGAAGGAATTTTGGGAAGATTGAAGAAACCCAGCTGCGAAAGTGGAGTTGGGTGAAAGGAGAATTTGGTTTTGGGTTGATTTCCAAGGTGGGGATTTGGAATTGAATGATGAGAGGATTTTTTGGGAAGAAGAGAAGAAGGGGTTTAACAAAAAGAAGAAGAAGAGAAGTGAAGATGAAGAAGAAGGATGAAAGGACATAGTTGCATTTGGGAAGAAGAAGAAGCTTCACAGCTATGGAATTTATTGGATTAATGGCGGCTTTTTTAGAATTGTCGATTTGCGTTGACGCCATGAACATTGACTGTGCTGGTCGTTTTCAGAACCTTCCAATACGCAAGACAAAATGTGTGGCGGCAGTATTTCATCATGAGTTTCGGATATTGAGAAAATTTTATTTACAACATCAGATTTAAATGGGTCCTGTAACGTACAATTTAAATTTAGTCAGAACTTCAATATAAGTTTTGAATATTGAATGAAAAATAAAAAAATTATGTTTAAAATAATTCCTTAAATATATCTTTTGAGTAATTTGAATTCTGTAAATAGGGTCTATCAATATAGTCGGCTTGTACAATAGAAATAAAATTGTGTACACTGAATTGTCTTTCAAATTTAATTTATAAAATTTTATTTAATATATTATTGTTATTATTAAAAATGAGTATTTTGCTTTGTCATATATTTAATAAATTTAGATTTTGATGGGAACCAAAAAAAAAGTTCAAACAAATAACCCGTTTGGATGAGCTTAAAAAAAGTAACTTTTATGTATGAAGTGCTTTTAGAACTTTGAAGTGCTAAAAGTTATTTTTATAAATAAGCAGTTGAGTGTTTGGATAAAAGTGTTTAAATGAGGAAAATGATGTAAATTTTAGGGTTAAAAGAATAAAAAGGATAGTTTGGAAATTTAGTTAAAATATAAGGGATATAAAAGTAATTTTTATGGTCAAAGAAAATGACTTTAAGCACTTAGAAAAAAAAAGTTAGGAATCCTAATTTTTCATTTTTGATTGACTTTAAGAACTTTATAGCTTAAAGTTAACATTAGACAAACACGTCCAAAAGCTAAAAAAGAGCTTTAAGTTAGTTTTAACCAACTTAAAGCCCATCCAAACGGGCTCTAGGAAAGATTCATCAAATGAAGGGAAGTTACTTACATATGATGTATCAAAAATAAATGAATATGATCGAATGGTAAAATTTATCTTTGGTGAGGAGAAAACACGGGTTTAATATTTAGTAAAACTTACATAAATCATAAAGGGGTAATTACAATTTTTCTCTATCATTTTTTAATTTACATTAATTCAGTAATCTGAATATGTATCAGCAGATAACATTTAAAGCATGATACATTTAACATAGAAATAATTTATAAATTAATGTATCTGAATTATTGAATTAATGTATCCGGATGAAAAAAATAATTTTTTTAAAAAGGATGGAATAATAAAAAATATGGTAAATAAAGAAGCCGTAATTAGATAATTTTTCTTAATATTTAAAGCATATGCATCACGATCCGATTTTTTTAAAGTTATTTGGTCTTAAGTTGATAATGTGTACTTATTAAATAATTTAGTAACACAAATCAGTATTTGAATAAGGTTTAAAATATTGCTTGATTTATTCAACAAAAGAATAGGAATTTTTTGTTGGGACAGTCAAAAGTTGCCCCAAAACTACTCCTTTATTTACGACTATTCTAGTGGATGAGGTTCAATTGGATTTGTTTGATTTAAAAATTATAGCATGTAAATATAAAATTGGTATCTAAATTATAAGGACAACATATATTGTGATAGGATAGTCGAGATTTCTCTGTTTTTAATCTTTGATGTTAGATACAAATTTTTAAAAATAAAAAAAATAAAACAATGCTGGGAACATCTTCTCCCTCCCATAAATGAATCGTGCAAAGTTCAAATTTAAATTTAGTCCGACTATAATCTCCAATACAAATATTAAATGTTATTTAATTAAATTTTAATATGAATATCAAACACCATTAAATATTATTTAATCAAGATATTAATATAAATATCAAACAAAAAAATAAAAAGAAAAGGACAATAAAACATAAACATTTGAATTTAATTGCGACCGGCATTTACCAACAATTGGTCCGCTCATGATAAATGTCATGTTGGGCCTTGTCACTCAAGCATCTCTTAGGAAAAATAAGTCGCCCTTGACAAGGACTTTTAACATGGGAATAATACATCCAACCCCCAAATTTGGGAGCATAATACCTTTAGTACTTTAATTATCTGGGCGTTTAAATACCTTTTTAATAATTTTAAGTAAATTAAATATCACCCTAAAAGGTGATGTGGCAAAGAGAGTGAATGCACTTTCCTTAAAGCGAGTGAAAACATTTTTTTAAAAAAAAATTATAAAATCATACACATTGCATTTATTTATAGGTCAATATATAATTAATATTTTAAATATTATTTTTTGATATATTAACTTTTATTAAAATATGTAAATTTTCTTATTGGCCACAATTTTTTAAAAATTTTTTCTTTCTTTATTTTTTTCCCAATATAGCTTCTTCTCCGTAGAAGCATCATTTTTTCCTCCATCTTCATCTTCAACTCTACCATACCATCATCGAAATATCAATTATATGTTTGCTTTGAAATTTTAATTTCTCAAATTCGCCAGTGATGAACATCTTGGTGAGAAATTAAGATACATTAATGGTGATTTATTTTTAGAGGAAGAAAGCCTCCATTCTTATTTGTTTATCTCATTTTGAGGGAAAGGAAAGAAAGGAAGAGGATGAGGAAAAAAAGGGGGAGAAAAGAAAAGAGAAAGAAGAAGAAGAAGAAGAATGAAGTATAAAAATGGTGAAGAAGGAAGAAGAAACAAGTAAGGGGTGGGGGTGGGGGCGGGGGAAATAAAAATGGGTTATTTTTATATTTTGATTTTTAAAATATATATTTTTAATTAATTAATTAGGATAAATTAATTTAAGATGTGTTAAAGAATTAATAAAATTAATGATGTGGTGCTGACATGGCAGTGATGTAGTGCTTACATGACAATGATGTGGCAGGTGAGAATGATTTTATGATCTCAGGGTGATATTTAATTCATTTCAAAATTGTTAAGAGGACATTTAAACACCCGTGTAGTTAAAGTACTAAAGTTATGCTGCCACGCTTGTTTTTTTTTTATGTATTATCCCTTTAACATAAGATGGTTAAATTATAGGTAAAATAAGTCGCCTTTGACAAGGAGTTTTAACATAAGATGGTAAATTATAGGAAAAATAAGTCGCCTTTGACAAGGACTTTTAACATATGATGGTTAAATTATAGGGAAAATTACACAAAATAGATTTAATTATGAAATTATTTATTTAAATTGGATCCAATCCAATTTTTTTTATTCTTAATAGAATCATGATCCAAACTATTTACCCTCTTACTCCACTTTCTCCCTTTTAATTTCGCTCATGACGTCATACTGACGTCAGTATCACTACTATAAAATAATCCTCTGTGATATTTCATTAGTATATTGATACCATATCGATATCATATAGGATTGAACTTGATTCTCTGTGATCTTTCGTCTGTATATTGATAACATATCGGTATCATATAGAATGGAGTTTTTTTTTTTAAAAAAAAAAAATAATTAAGAGAAAATTATTAAAATCACAATCTTATTTATTAAACTCTAAATTAGTAAATATATTCTTTGTGATACTCGTTCGGTATATTGATATCATATCGGTATCATATATGACTGAGTTTAATTATTTGTGATACTCCATCGGTATATTAAAGAAAATATATGATTTTCTAGACCTTAGTGAAGAGGTATGTGAAGTTGATTGTGGTGAGTATAAAGAGAACAAGAGGTAGGCCAAAGAAATTTCGGGGAGAGTTGATTAGACTAGATATTTATTCACATACAACTAACCTAAGGCATGACCCTAAATAGAAGGATATCGTGATCGAGGATTAGAGTGAAATGTTAGTAGGTTGAACATTGTCTAGTTTCCACTTTTAGTATTGTTATTATTATTATTCTGTTACTATTTTATTCTTCTATTTTAGTATTACATGTTGTTTTTTTTGCTTCAGTTATCCTATTTTTTTGGTTGCTGCTGCTCTCTTCTTTATTATTTTCAGCATGACTTTTTCTCTATTATATTTGCTTTACATACTTATTTTTGTTTTCCATATTTTTTTTAGTCGAGAATCTATCAAAATCAACCTCTATGCATACACACCATCTTCCTCAAACTCTATTAATAAAATTACACTGAATATATTATTACCGTAATTTAACTTAAAGTAAATATCAAATGCAGATATCTTTTAAAATCTTTTGTTCCCTATTAAATTTTGTGTCAAATCAAAAATATGAGATAAATTTGGAAAGCGTATTACATTATGAAATCTCTTATATTATTATATTACAGAGTTAAATACTTCTTTTTGTTATAAGTGATGGAATATGTGAATTGAGACACCATGCAAGGCTCAATTCATTACATCAAAAGTCACACTTTTGGGGCCCATTTTAAGGCCCAATATTCTTATTGGATTAAACATTCAGCAAAAATAATCAACTTTTTATTCCTTTTTACGTAAATAATGATTCAATGATCATTTTTTAATTTATTTTTTTGGGGATTTTGGGGAAAATCAAAGAGTAGTGATGGCATCTTGGAATTCAATTCCTCTGGAAGTTCTGTACAATACTTTGGGATGGATTGCGTTTTTCTCTTGGTCTATTAGCTTTTACCCTCAAGTAATCTTGAATTTCAGACGCAAAAGGTTCCATTTTTCTTTTGATTTTCTGTTTGTTTTCATCAAAGTTGGTATCTTTCTTGATTTTCCTGCTGACCCTTTTCGTTTTTTGTATTGAAATACAGTGTGGTGGGGTTGAATTTTGATTTCGTGGTGTTGAATTTGACTAAACACTCGTCTTATCTCATATATAATGCTTCCATGTTCTTTAGTTCTGTTGTTCAGAAGCAGTACCGTGAGAAATATGGTCTTAATGAGGTTAGAAATTGTTCTTGTTTTGCTGGTTTTATAGCTTATTACACTGCTTTTCTTTGACTCATGAGTGGATCTAGCCTTGTGGAAGCTGTATGCAGTCATATCTTTTGCTTTCTGCTCAAATATATACACACATATATATATATATATATATACACACATATACATATATATATATACACATATATATATACACACACATATATATATATACACACACACATATATATATGTGTGTGTGTGTGTGTGTGTGTGTGGAAAAAATATATTAAGATAGTGGATGCCCTGGTAATTTTTAGTTGATTTCGGGGTTAGGACAAACTCCGCTATGGATGGTTGAGTGATTGAGGCATATGAGTAGATTACAGATGGGATCTTAGTTACTAAAACACACTAGTGTAAGTTCATTTTAGTGGACAGATTTAACTTGTGCCTGTGCTTATAAGTTGTAGCTAGCTGTCCGGTGGATTGGTTCGAGTCAGGCAAGCTGATCAGACACAAAGGCAGATCTAGGAACCACAAAAAGCAAGAAAAAAGGAAGTTTCAAGTGGGAATTGATCGCTATTCTTTTGGGTATATGACTCAGCGTTCAACCAAGTGCACCATTCAACTTTTTTGTAGCATGGTGCCAGCAGATACTATTAGATCAATTCTAGGACATATGTAAATAAAATGTCTAATTTTGCTAAGAGACCATGGGTTCATGTGCATCGCAAATTGGGCCTAAATCCACCCCTAATCAGACACCATCACTTCCAAACAAAGAAAAAAATAAGAATTATGACAGCTGCTCTGAAAATTAAATACTTATTTTGGAAAGAAAAACAGCCTTTTCATAATTAACTGCTCTGAAAGTACTACTTTTGTCTAGTCTCCTTTTCTTAAGAACTATTAGTGTTTCATTTTGTTAACTTGATTGATATTTTGTGTAGGAAGCCTCCATGTAGTTGAGTGACTTTCTTGCTTATTCCCTTGATTATCTTACTGCAGATGATACCTGTCGCTGCCAATGATGTTGCTTTCTCAATCCATGCTGTTCTATTGACGGCTGTCACCCTGTTTCAGATTGCTATTTATGATGTAAGTGGACCATTCTTATTTTCTTTTTCAGTTCAAATTTTGTATGGATACGGAACTGGAAATGAGATGAACGCGTTCTAGTAAAGGTTGTTCCTGTTCTTTTTCTCAACATCTGAAAGATAGTTCATGGAAACCGTATATTATATTTGAAGCTGATTGAGACCCTGATAAATGCCTTCGTTCTCACTTTGGAGCTGATTGCTTTCTTTACAGCGTGGAAACCAGAAGGTCTCAAAGACTTCTGTTGGGATCGTGTGTGTTTCTTGGTTAACTGTTGCAGTTTGTGTGTTTATAGCTCTCCCCAGACATTCCTGGCTTTGGCTGATCTCCTGCTTCAAGTAAGAACTGTTCCTGAAGTCTATGACTGCATTTCTTCTTCTCTGTCTTTCTTCCAAGATAAATACTTTAACAAATAAGGCATCCATTTTGAGTGTTTATAAAAAGGGTAAGAAGTTTCTATAGTAATAGACGATTATCCGTAACTCACGTGCTTGATATCTTCTTCTTGATTTTCTTTCCAAAGGATAAGTGTTTATACCACTATATACATGATCGTGCATGTTCCAAGTGGCTGATGTTTTGTGTTTGAATCTGGATTGCAGCACATTACAGGTTGTCATGACAGTTATTAAGTACATTCCTCAGGTATTAACTGCATACATCCAAATTATTTGTTATCAAAGTACTTCTTCCTTCTGATCAATTGCGCTCTCTTTTTGGTTTACTCTTCTCTTTAAAATAATATAATTGTTTGATATGTCTAAAGTCCTTTTGTTTCGTTGATTCTTGCTTCTCTGTGTGAGTTCATTTGTACTTCCTGGATTAAATTCTTGCCTCTTTTAAATCTACAGGCTATTATGAACTTTCAGCGGAAGAGCACTATTGGATTTAGTATTGGCAACATTTTGCTTGACTTGCTTGGAGGTGTCACAAATTATGGCCAGATGGCAGTGCAATCCATAGATCAGAGTGAGTTTCTGTATTTCAATTATAGACTTCTTCAGATATAATTTGCAGTTTCTTGTTATTTTCTCGTGAAGTCTACAAGAAAAGTTGTATATGTGCTTAATAATATGTTTGAACTCCTTTTCTGCAGATTCATGGGTGAACTTTTATGGAAACATAGGCAAGACTTTATTGTCATTGGTACGAAATGTTACTTTCTATCCATCTATCTGTTTGCTGCATTCATCATGTCTATTGCTATTATACTTGATCTCTGACTACAATTTGGTTTGGTGAATAAATGTTGCAGGTGTCGATATTCTTTGACATTCTCTTCATTTTGCAACATTATGTGCTCTATCCTGCTTGGAATGTTGGGACTTCTCGAGATGTTGATGTGATAGGCAAGAAACCGTTGCTTAAAACTTCTGATCACGAAAACAAGGAAGATGTATAATGCATCATTCATTGGAAAATCTGTCTCTACTGTAAGATAGCAAATTTATATTTTGATTATGTACACAGTAATTCCATAGTAGATGAGCCTAAATGGAGCAACATGACAGTAAGGATTCACATATGGAAGCATAGATATTGTTGTTGTACAGTGTACACAATTATTCTGAAGTGAAGACAGATACATAATTAAAGAAAAGAAACTGCAGCTGGCAACTTTTCTATTTAATGAATTTGTAAATTGTAATCATGAAGAAACAAGGTTGTATGCCATGTCTGGCCCTGTGCTCTTTGGCTTCCTTTTTTTTTTATGCGGAATTTGCTGCTGGTAGATGAAAGATGGATTGATTGAAGTGATATGATATGGTGTTTGGATCATTGCAAACCGAGTTATGTTTCTTTTATACTGGTTTTTTCCGCGGTTAATTGGAAAGTATGTTCTGATGAATTGGTAAAACACTTGTGAAGAGTGTGGAGTATCATTCTTGATGAGCAATAGAGCAAATACTTACTGTTCCTCTATTTCCAAATACCTCCTTTTCTTTGAGCTCCATACCTCCCCCTAGCCCTTCAAGTACCTTGTATTACGAAAACGAATTCATGAAAGTTGTGTGTTATTATGGAAGTGTACATGTCTTGATTTCTTGAAAAGCTTAAAGTATTTGTGCTTAGAGATAGATAAATTATAAGGTTGTTAAAATTAATCTATTACATCACCCTAATGACTCATTGTTCCACTAAGACTATAGATAGAATGAATATCAAAATGCTGAAAACATCAAAAGAAACACCAACAATGTCCACTCTCGCCCTTCACCCAACAAACGTGCAACAATTCTAATAGCAACCTTTACCCCCATAGAAGCCTTAACATTAGGAAAAGAAAAACAACAAATTGGCGAGGTATAGGAAGTGGTATACATTACTACTGTTGTAAAGCTCAAGTGCCTTTCCAGCATAACCTTTCAACTTGTCAACATTCTTAGTAGAGCTCAAGTAGTTTGACATGGGGTAGATAGTCAACATCCAACACCCTCCAGGACAATCTGTGATATCAAATCCCTACAAATATACAACCAAACCAATAAGAGACAAATGTTGTATCCGAATATTCACCTATGTAACAATGAAAACAATTACAGAGCCTCCCTATATCAAGCAAGTATCCAAAAATATTGGCTAGTGGTACCACATAACAAAGTGTTTTGCTTTGTATGTGTTATCTCTTTGAATGTAGCCATTCAAAACCAACAAATAATTTTCTTAATTCCTTTTTTGGTTGAGTAAATTTCATGACCCTCTAACCCTATTTCCTTCATAACAGACAGAAATAACCAAAGGCATGCACTGAGTTAATTCTGCCCCATTGGTATGAAATGAGCATCATTAGTGCTAAACTAAGTAAACAAAGACTATAAGACGTGCACTGAATTGATTCTGCCATTGGTATGAAATGAGCATCATTAGTGCTAAACTAAGTAAACAAAGACTATAAGGCGTGCACTGAGTTAATTCTGTCCCATTGGTATGAAATCCGGGATCATTAGTGCTAAACTATGTAAACAAAGACTATAAGGCGTGCACTGAATTGATTCTGCCATTGGTATGAAATGAGCATCATTAGTGCTAAACTAAGTAAACAAAGACTATAAGGCATGCACTGAGTTAATTCTGCCCCATTGGTATGAAATGAGCATCATTAGTGCTAAACTAAGTAAACAAAGACTATAAGGCGTGCACTGAGTTGATTCTGCCATTGGTATGAAATGAGCATCATTAGTGCTAAACTAAGTAAACAAAGACTATAAGACGTGCACTGAGTTGATTCTGCCCCATTGGTATGAAATCCGAGATCATTAGTGCTAAACTAAGTAAACAAAGACTATGTACTACAATTCATCTCATGAAACTAACAAGCACACAGCAATAAATTAAATCCCTAGCTGATTTATGCAAAGTTATATTAAAAATAGCTAAAGCACAAACCATATTACAGAAGCTATTGAATATACACCCATACTTGGCTGAATTATAGAATACGCAAAGAAACACTTGATTACTAAGGTCTTTTGGTTTTAAAAAAGAAACATGAATTAAGCAACTCAGTCATACCCTCTCTGCTCAAACTCAACTACATTTTGTTTTCTTTTTCGATAAAAGTAAGATAGACTCAATTATATTCTATTTTCCAGTAAGTCATCTATAGTCTACAGAACAAAAAGAATATGCCTGAAACTTCAGAACCATATATGGGAGGCCTTAAATCCAAAATATCATCATGCCACATACAAGTATGCTACTATACAGGACCCTCAATAATGACCTGGAAGGGAAAACTATTTCCCAACCTAGATGGCAATGTCCTCGGCACATGTATGCCTACAATTATCTACTTATACTGTAATACTTAAACAAATCAATTTACAGAGACAAGCACTAATTGTCACATGAGCAAACTAAAAAATAGCTCTAAGTAGCCATGGTCCTATTTTGCATAGAGGTTGAAGCTATTAGCTGAGGAAAAGCTAAATGATAATTTCAAATTTACTTCACTCTCCTCTATCTGTTTCCAGTATCTCTCCCAGAGAGGTTTATCCATTTTCGCGTTGGGGTGCTCTGAGCAATAATCTTCTTCCGAATCGTAGTTACTATACGTCAGAATTATCGGACTGGTATCATCATCATCTTCATCGGAGGTATTCATTGTTCCGGCGGTGTTATCGATCTCCTATCTAATGCTTCTTTGGTGCCTGGGAATCCATATCAAACGGCACATCCTCATCCTCTGGCTGTGCCGGTAGGTGACACGATTCATGTCGATCGCCATGAATGAAAACCCTAAAATACCTCAAACTTGGGTCGACAAGAAAGGGCTTTTATATAATATCAATAAATAAAGGAGAAAACAAAGTGTGCCCTTTTGGGTGAAAAATAATTTAAAAAGAAAACATCAAATTAGATATGATCTTTTAGCCTAAACTATGGAAACTATTGTCTCTCGGAGTGGCAAAATTGGTTTAAAAAATACAAAGTAATACATCAATTTCATAGTGTTAAATAGTTAATTACATTATATTTTTATTTTTAAAAAAATTATAAAAATTTCTTAAATTTATTGAAATTTCGATACATATGTACTGTTTTTTGTGCTTTGATTATACTATTGTTTGGACGGTTTTCGTTATCTACTTATTTACTCTAATATTCTTGTCTGACCTTGTTCTATGTTTTTATTGAGCCGAGGGTCTTTCGGAAACAGCCGTCCTACATTGGTAGGAGTCAGGTCTGCGTACACTCTACCCTCCCCAGACCCCACGATGTGGGATTTCACTGGGTTGTTGTTGTTGTTGTTGTATTGAAATTTCGATACATCTCAAAACGCGTTGATACATCACATCTCTATTCTGGATACATTCTTCAATATTTCGATACATCACATCTTAATTTCGAATACATTACTCACGTACGTTCCGATACATCGCGTAAAGTGATATATCCTACATTTTGATATATTGCGTAAAATGACTCATAAAGTGATGTATTTGAGAATAGAATAGAATGAATTTTTTAAATATTTTTAAATAATAGAGAATTTTAGAGAATATAATAAAATAAATTATGTATTTATCCAATTGAATTAAGTTTGAACACTTTATTCATATGTTCATAAAAAGTGAAAAATTCAACAATAAGTAATTGCCGAAATATTATTGGTTAAGCAAAAAAAAAACCTTCTTCCTTTTTCATCACTAATAAGTATTTGTCAAGAAAAATATTATATATATATATATATATATATATATATATATATATATATATATATATATATATATATATATAATCATGGTTCCTTACGTCGACAGGGTATTTGTCGTGAATATCTGAACTGATTGTTTGCTGTTTAAGAATTCTTGTTTAGGCAATTCATTTAAATTAGCTTTTGCACTTTAAATGTCAACTATGTCCTTTCAATACAAATATCGGTTTATTTTAATTATTATAGAAAAATTCTTATTCTCAATTTTTTCATCACTATTTGTTTTTTGAGAAATCATAGTAACTATAATGTGTTATGGCATTAAAAAAGATATTTATGATACTAGTAAGAAATATTCACAGGCCCAGTAATGTATACAACTATGGGTGTTCGTGCTTCGATTTGAATTGATTATTAATTAAAATCAAAACTAAATTAATTTAGTCAGTTTTTAGAATCAATTCAAACCAAATCAGGAAAATAATCATCGGTTTAATTATTGTTGATTTGGTTTGATTTTTTTTATTTTTTTTGGTTTGAAAGTAATACGTTCTTTGAGGGTATACACATCTCGATAGACACAAATATCTAGTACATGAACAATCCATAGAGAGGCTACCGTGGATTCAATTAAGTTATACTAGAGTTATTATCACACGAATAAAGTGATTTAATTAAGCAATGTTAAAGTCATTATAAACAAAAGATCAAATCGTTATAACAAAAAAATTATAAAAAGAAAAGAGATAGTGTGATTATCTGATGTGAGGTAGGATAAGTAAAGACTAAAGTAATGAATTTTGATGGACTTAGACTTAGGATTTTAATAGGAAAAATTACTTGGGTGAGTACTTTTTAATAAATAATTACTGATTTTAGCGATACTTTTTATTTATTATCATATATAGCACTACATAACAATACTATGATAAATCTGTTATGTATTAAAAATAAATTATGCATGCAATAAAAATGTATTATAAGTAGTTTAAAATGTATTATGGTTGTTTGGTAAGAAATCAACACAATATATTATAAGTGTATTAAAGTGTGTGATAAATGTATTATCTATGAATAAAACTTGTACGATATTTTATTTTATAAATTATTCTCTGTAATATGTATTAAAACTATATTATAAATAAATTATAAGTGTCCAATAAAAAAAAGTTATTGCTATAGATGATAAATATTTTCTTAATATAACATATTTATGTAAGTTTCCCAATTTAATAGTTAGGCAAAAATTTAAGTGTTGAGCTTGAGAAAATGGTAAAGTTAAGGACTTAAGTTAATTAAAATTTAATAAAATATAATATTATTCATGAATAATATATAAATAATTATAAATTTATATATATAATTTCTCAGTTCGATTTGGTTATTTTTACATTTTTTTAAAGTATAACCAAAACCAAATCAAATCGTATTTGTTTTCAAAATTTAAAACCAAACTTAACCAAATCAAACTAAATATCAATTTTTAATCACAGAGTTCATACATGCATGCATGTTTATATATATATATATATATATATATATATATATAGGTAGGACTTAGGACGCAGTAATTGTATGTTTAAAGTTATTAATAGCCTTTTAATCACAGATGTATTTAATCCTTTTAGCTTCAACTGATTTCAGAAAAAAACTATGATCATGAGACCATTAGTGCATACTTTTCATTTCATAATCATTAAGGCTTACATCACTTTAAAAACAGAAAATTCATTAAGACAGTTAGAAGACCTTCTTTTGAATGTAAATGAAACCTCTAGAGGTTAATAACATCAAGTAAGCTTACTGCCTAATACTTATAATAATAATACTACTTAATATATAGGCCTCATTACCTATAAACTAATCTATAATAGGGTAAGATAGTCTAGAGAGAGCACTACATGCAATTTTGGCAAATCCCTTGTAACCCCAATTCTTTCCCCAACTATTCTTAACCAAATAGAAGTCTACTCCATTTTCTGTGCCAAATCCAACTATTAGCATGTCATGCAGTGGCACTTTTGCATCTTCTTATTCCATTAATTTCTTCCCAGTCTCAAGTTCTTCCTTAGTTGGACCCATGTATATTCCCTGTTCAGTAAAAGGGTACCTAGTTTCTACAGCTATTCCATGTTTTTTTGGCAAATGTGTATGCCTTGTTATAGGAACAAGGATAGCATTGGTTCTCCCTCAACTTTGCAAACCAGTAAGGTTTCTCATAATAAGTGTACATACAATCAACAGCAAGTTGTTGTTTTGATAGTATGATTAATTCTTTTTTTATTTTCAAATACGCAACTGTAATGGCTTCAGTTGAACAGAAGGCCCAACAACAACCTACAAAGGAAGAAAGATCATTTGCCATTAATTTCTAAGATAAATGCAAACTTTAAAGTGAAAAGAAAGATTAATTAAGACATACAACAATGCCCTTGATCGTCCATCCCCAAAAGGAATTTTTTACCAACCCAAGTGAACTTAATCTGAAATATACAAAAAATTAAGGTGAGTTGTTTACCTTCACTGAGTGAATATGGGTTTGAGGAAGAAATTAAGGTGAAAAGGGATGTTGTGTGTATATACATAATATATCGTGGTCCCCTATGCTATACTGTTGATGGCAGTGGAGGCATAAAATCATCAGTTTTGGAGTAGTACGGACGGAGGGGTTTGGCAGATAACATACAACAACAACAACCCAGTGAAATCCTACAACGTGAGATCTGGGGAGGGTAAAGTGTACGTAGACCTTACTTCTACCAAGATAGGACGGCTGTTTCCGAAAGACTCTCGGCTCAATAAAAACATAAAAAGAGGTCAGATAAGGCTAAGAAGTTCAAAGAGATATGGAAAAACAAATAACGAAAGCGACACAGACAAAATAGAGTAATCAAAGTACATATAGTATAGAGAGTAATAGATAATAACAGAAATCAGAGCAGAAGAAATTATAGTGCGCTAATGCGCCTACTAATAAGGAAGAATAACGGGAATGTGGGTCCTCCACACCCTCCTATCTAAGTTCATGTCCTCGGTAAGCTGTAACTGCGTCATGTCCTGTCTAATCACATCTCCCCAATATTTCTTCGGCCTACCCCTACTTCTTCTGAAATTATCCATGACCAACCTCTCACACCTCCGCACTGGGGCATCTGTGTCTCTCCTCTTCACATGCTCAAACCATCTCAGTCGTATTTTCCGCATCTTGTCTTCCACCGAGGTCACTCCTACCTTGTCCCGAATAGCCTCATTTCTAATCTTGTCGCTCCTGATATGCCACACATCCATCTCAGCATTCTCATCTCGGCAACTTTCATCTTTTGAATGTGGGAGACCTTAACTGGCCAACACTCTGCCCTAGATAACATATATATATATATATATATATATATTCATTCCATAAGAGTACCTTTTTAAAAAATATATTATCGTCTTTTAGCTCTGGTGCAACAGGCTTTCCGAACACGCTAAAAATTCGTGCTCCCCCGACTGAAACACTTATTGGAGCTTCTTTGTCAATCACTTCCGTATTTTACTTTATTTATAAAAAAATATATATATGAAGCGTAATTTATACTCATAAGTTCTAAGAGCTATTAAAAATATTCATAAATTTGACACGAATTATCATTTTTATAATGAACTACATAATATATTACCCAAAAATTATAACATGCTATTTTAATAAAACTACTAATAATACGATTACCAACTATATATTACCTATTTGTCAAATTATAATTAATTATGAAGATTCATCGAGACAAAATAAATAAATAAATATTAAAAATAATAATAACTAGTTATTTTTTAATATAATCATCTTGTATTCTACTAACAATTTCTTTAATAACCAACATAGGTTGTGGTACAGTGGTTGAACTGCTTCATCCTTAATCAGTGGTCTCGGGTTCTACCCCTGGTATGAAAAAAATCTTGTTGGGAGCGCCACCCCAAATGGGCCCTGCATTACGCGATTCGGATTGAATCGGAGCTCCACGGACTCCGAATAACGAGGGAAAAACCAAAAAAAATACATTTAATGAGGGTTTTACTGCTTTCATGTATCTGTATTGTCCATGCAAACCTATATTTTCTATTATAAACCTGCGGAACGGAAAATAAGAGACCAATGGAAATGGTGAAATAAATGCAGCAACACTTTAACCTTTGTACATAATACAAATAAACTTTCCAAGTTTTTAGCCAATGCATGCAACTAACTTTATATATATATTTTTAATTTTTTTAAAATAATAAAAAATTACTTATTTAAAAATTTCATGAGAAATACTATTAATCATAATAATTGATGATTTAAAATATTTAAAATATATTTAAAAAATTACGATAGAATTTAAATACCAAACTTCTAAAGGTACCACATAAATTAAATTGGTGCAGTACGTACCGATTGTGTGCCTCTAGGGGCTAGGTGCAGAATTAAAATTAATTTGCTATAAAAATGACAAAAAAAGATAATTACATAAAATAGGCAAACATCCCAGGTACATTTTCAACTTCCATAACTATTCTACTATTTGTTTTTTCAAACTTTTGGTATTTCATTAATTTCTTTAAGTCAAAAGAGTTTTTGTCCATGTTGACTGTATAAAGATTAAATTAAGTTACTCTTTAAGGCGCATTAGATTTGATCATTGGTGTTCGACCAAAATTCATGAGTCCGTGAATTTAAATTATATATATCGATGATAATGTAAAAAATGAGCATATATTATAGGGCTATTCAAAATCGAATCGTAATAAAATCGAAAAAAAGTTATTGATTTATCTGTAATTGGCTATTGATTTAGCGATTTCGATAATGATTTTAATTTTTTTTATTATCAGGTTATCTTCTTAACGGATTAACTGATAACCCGATAGGTATAGATGCAAGGCTTACACTAGGTAGCTAGGTGCAATGTTTTTCTCAATATCTTCAGGGCTTTTCTAAAGGGTCTGAGGCTCTGAGCTAGAATATTTTAGGGTGTTACAATTATGATTAAAACAAAATCTTATTTAAATTTTAAAATTTGAAAAATATCACATAAATTAAATTGTTGCAGATGAGTACATACGGGTTGCGTGCCTGTTGAAGCTTAGCTTCAGAGTTTTAATTAATTTGCTATAAAAATGATAGGAAAAAAAATAGCTACATAAAAGTAGGCAAACATCTTAAGTACATTTTCAACTTTTATAACTATTCTAGCGATTTGTTTTTTCTAACAAGTAGACGAGGAAAATCGAGTCGATGAATTTAAATTATATATATCGACGATAATGCAAAAAAATAAGCACTATCAATATGTTATAGAAGATTGATATGATTATCTTTGAAGTGATCTCCATTTAGTCTAATTTATATATTATTATTTTTAAAATATCACCTTTCCATATTTAATATGTTTTATTTCAAATATTCTTATTTAGCCTTAACGTGGGGAGATTATATATTCGGCAGATTTAATTTACTACATTTTTTCAAAAATCTAATTTCATGTTGATTTTTTTTTTTTTAGAAAAGAATAACTCTCATGGTTAGACGGCTCCTAAGTTATTGAACCATTACACAACTTTTATCAACTGTTTTTGAATGGTTCTTCTATTGCAAACGAGTCAAATTCAATCTTTTAATTTATATGATATAGTTGAAATTTCAAGATTTAAATTTTTGAATTTTGACCGTGAATATTAAAAAATTTAAGTTTTTAAAAATAAATTTATATATTTAAAATTATTATAAATTAAAATAATTAACAATTCACACATATTTAAAAAACTTGTGAAAAAATTCAATAAAAAAATTAATTAACTTTCGAAATTTCAATTATGCCACATTAATCGAGACGGAGGAAATATAAAACTAGTTAATTTCTTTTTACCTAGCTACATATATTTTAGTAATAGGCTGGGGATTCCGTACATAATACATATACGAGTATAAGATATCAAACACTCACGAAAATAATTGAGGTACGTACAAATTGATTAAAATATTATTATTATAAGAAAATTTAAAATAAATTCTAAAATAGTGAAAATTACTTTACTGTTTATTATGGAAAAGTTTCAATAGTAGCTAGTCTCACCGTATTTAATTTCCTATGTTAATAAAATAACTCATTCAACTCTTAATTTTAAACGTTGATATCAAATCCTAGCGGAGTTTAAATTTTATGTATTGACATCATATATTGGTTTATACTATCAGGTGAAATTGATCTCTCTGGTCATTTGGTGTGAGGGATAAAAATAAATAGTCTTGAGATAAAAAAAAATAATCAGAAATAAAATTTTGATGTCTTGTTTGGTTGTCAAGTTTGGGATAACGTATCCCACCATTTATACCATAGTGATGAGATAAGTTATCCCACTATACGTTATTCCATATATATGATAGGATAAACTTATTTCAGGATAGCTACTCCCAGAATAATTAATCTTGGGATAGCTTTTTTCCAACCGAACGGAGTTAAATTGTGCTGATATTATAAACATTACTTATACAGACAGTGCATGATATAAATCCTAACCATATATGTATCCTTCTACGTATAGATACATTGCAAAATATTGATTAATGCATACATCAAATAAATGACATATACTATATAAGATAAAAGTGAATTGTATGTCGAATTACATGCAACTTTTTGACCTTTTTTTTGTTGGTTTATTCACAAGTCTGTGATTAGACTTGAGCTGGTCGCATATATATATATATATATATATATATATTATTAGATGTGTTATATTCATCATTATAATTATTGTGGAAATATCGTGGATTAACTAGCACACAATGACAAACAAAGAAAATAGAAAAGAAAAAAAAAACACAAGGATTAATGAGGTTCGGCTATGCCTATTCCTCCCAGCAAAAGCAGAGAGAGTTTTCCACTATGAAAGAAAGATAAAAAGTTTACAACGCTTTAGAAAAAAGTTTCCCAATCCTAGAAGAACAATTTATTCCTTTCCCAAATCTATTAGGATTGTGAGTTTTCCAAAATATACATGAAAAAAATTTAAGACATAATTAACAAATAATTAATAAAATAATACTAATGAGTAGAATAACAACGTATTTGGTATCATCTCATAAGTGAGATATGAGGAAATTAGCGTAGACCTTATTCCTATATTGAAAAAGATAGAAAAGTTATTTATGATATACCGTCGATTCAAGTAAAACATATCAAAGCAAATATGAAAAAGAAATACAATAGCAAAAAGTACCACTAATAAACGAAATTGTGTATGCTTTATTTGATTCAGAAACCGTCTTTTTCTAATTCGATTCCTAATACCATGTATTGCACTTTAAATATGAATTTACAATTTCTCGTACCCAATACTGACCAAATCAAACATCAAACTATGTTAATGCCATTTGTTATAATACCAAGAAAAGTTCTTTATTTATTAGGAAAAAAATATTGTTTTTTTAATAAAACACATTTTCTACTACATTTCTTACCAAGAATTCAAGTGGAAGAAACTACTATAAATCAAAGAATTTGCAAGCTATATATCTACACATAACACATTATTACAAAGGTCTAAAGCTTATTGAAAATGAAAAGTGCAGGGCCATTTTCTACATTAGTTATTATTGTGGTGATGGAGTGGGGGAAGAATCACGAGTAGAGTTACTCGTTACCTATACTGGTGGGAGGTAACAGTTTGCCAATGAAATTAATCGAGATGGGTGCAATCTAGTCCTTGACATACCTTTGATCTGTTGAGCAAGAGCCCATCCACACGGGATTTTCAGATCACTATTGCTAACTGGAATCTCGGTTCAACCATTTGAAAATAGTAGTTTTAACAAACTAAATATGAATTTAGATTGCATTACAAGACATAACAAATTTTCTTGTGTAAGTAAAATGCTGAACTCTATCAATAAGTTATCTGAACTCATTTCCAGAGGAAGAATCCAATAAAAGAATATAAGAAATAAAAAGGAACATTTCATTCCTTGATCTCTTATGGCAGAGGAACATCTCAATACAGGAAAAATTGTTGACAAGGATGTCAAACAAGCATAATTAAACTCGTCGTAAGAGGAAATTATGGCTCAAACTCAACTAATTTCTATTTTCCGGCAAGTCATCTATATTACAAAAGGAACACGAGGAAAAAAGAATATGCCTGAAATTTCAGAGCAAGATATGGTAGACCTCAAATCCCAGGTATCTTTATGTCACATACATTCTGCTATACAGGATCATCTATCCGATTCAATATGAGAACTCATGACCTCGAAGTGAAATATATTTCTTAACCCAGATGGCAATGTCCTCAGCACAAGCCTGAGCTTGAGGGGTTTTAAGAAGCATGTCAAGAGTTGCAAACTCATGAACTGCATCCTTGTACTCGAGAACAGGAGCATCAACATTTACCTTTCGTAGTTCCTCTGAATAAGCAATGGCACGATCTTTCATCCAGTCATGCTCCGCTATCACTGTCAATGTTGGGGGCATCCGCTTCAGTGGAGGTCCTCTTCCAGGGGTAAGAGGGTTAGCAGCAGGATGATCCAAGTCAAACTCCCCTTCAGGTAAAAATAATTTCCATGCAAGAGTGCACAAGGCCTTATCATAGAAATAGGAATTTGCTAGCTTAATTTCGGAATGTGTTGGAACGCTTCCAATGAAAAAAGGATACATCAAAACCTGCGCCACCACTTTCACTGGATCCAAAAGCTTACCTGCCTCTACAGCTTTCCGAGCCACATAATCAGCTATATTTCCTCCACAGCTCACTCCTAGGAGAACACACCTGGATGAACATGTCAAAGAACAAAAGCATTCGTGAGTTATCACTTACATTTGAAGGAACGAAAGGAAAAGAAGGGAGTCTTCATTTGACTTTATTTGGTAAAGCATTAGCAAGTATTATTAGGCTTGAATTCACATTCAAAAATGTCACCAAACATATGATAAAGAGGGACCTTTCTTTTATGATAAGTAAGATACTGAGTCACCAACAAGCAGTAAGGAAGTGCTGTATACAATTGTACATCATATTATAGCCCCAAAGAGAATTTTGTTCAATCATTTCTTAGGTATGCCTTATTACACCGTTAATTCAAAAAAGTTACTAAAAGAAAACTTATACAGTCAAGAGTGGCTACTTGTCCTTCAAAGCACCTCTTGTGAAAAAGAAAAAATTAGGAAATCTCCCTATCAAATTCTTTTGCAGATACATAGTAATTTTTCACAACTTCTTATTAACTTCTGCCCTCCTACTAAAAAGATAAGCTAATAGCTTTGAACACCATGAACCTTCCACGCATCTAACCACAATTACATCTCTCTTAATTCTTTTTCCTCCTTTGCTAATTCTCCACTGTCATTTGGAAAGTAATGTTTTGTTAGGTAAGTAATCTTTTGGCTGATCAAGGCACCCGATGATAAACCATGGCTTATCAACATAACAAAATATATTTAACCAGTAACCTATCCCTAAATGTGACTGGAGATGATACAAAAGACAATCGGACGATAGTAATGCAATTCATTGTGCAGAGATATGATTCATTCATCAAGTTGGGGCAAGTTTTCGCCCCTTTCTTTGGATACTCGTTCTAGTTTAATCAACCAATAATAGGGTTTATCATCTCGATCTTTCCGAAAGAAACTCTTTATTTTATCAAGTCATCTCTCCGCCAAAGCTGGTATGAAGAATTGGACATAAAATGAGTTGACAAGTTACTGAGGAAACTATTTATCAAAGATATCTAATCCCTTTATCAGTTGTGCTCATTATGAAAGTCATTTTTTAATATCGAACAATAAGCCTGTAAAATTGGAGAATAAAATGAAATAAAAGACCAGAAAAAACCAAAGAAAAAATAATCGTTGACAGCAAGAGAGTGTATAAGAGAAATGCAGAACAGAAGGTGAAAACTGAAAAGCATATATAATGCATTTTCCTTCCCCTTTGAATAAACACATAATTTGGTCACAAACACACTTGCCTTTCTGAGAAAAAGGCCCAAAACTACGCAGACGCATAAAAGTATTGTTTGATAGCAAGAACCAAAACTAGGCATTTGTAAAAACGTATTCTTTGATCCATACCGGCAGCAGCCTAAACTTTCAGCACTTAGTGTTATTGCTGTTACACTCAACCTAAAGATTCCAATTCCATTATTCTAATTTGGGTAGATATGTCATCAATTCGACGGCAGTATTTCATACTTCACAAGCTACATTTGCGTCTACATTTCAGTTTAATGCTTGATTCCATTAAATTAAACCAACTATCAAAAACAGATCTTTTCTTTTGAAATAGACATCAAACAAATTATCATAACAGATAATCATCGGTGATCTAAACTTGTCACTGAAACGCATTTATAAGGCTATAAAATGAATGAGATAGTTAGACAAAATCTAACCTTGACGGATCCCCATGAGCAGCCAACCAAGGCTCCACCAACGATGCTCCAAACGCATCAGCTATATGTCCATACGTATCAGATTTCTTCAAATCCGTCCCTCCACCACGTCTGCTCCCCACTGACTTACTACATTCAGCTAAATTAACCTGTTTCGCCAGCCAATGCAGTACCTTCAATCCATCCTCAAACGCAGCTGGATAACGATCCTCAGGTGCTAACCTGTATCCAACAGCTATAACAATAACATCACAAAGCTTAGCTATCCTTCTACAAAACAAATCATTCGCTGTCGAATCATTACTCCCACTCACAAAACCCCCACCATGAAATTGCAACATTACTGGCAATTTCCTACAATTTTTTCCAACAACAGGAGAATACCCTCTATAAACCCCATTTTCAGTAATCAAACCTATATCATCAGCAGCAACAGAACCAAGACTACTTCTCCTGTGATTAAACCCATTCTTGTTAACATGGGTCTGATTCCCATAGCTATTTCGACGTAAAAGCCCCTGGTTAGAATCAGATCCAGGAACCCTAACCCTGAATTTCGATTTCAGATCGGATTCATGAGAACCCAAACAGGTTTCAGGTAGAAAGACTCGAATTGAAACAGATGTTCCTGGATCTACATGTAAATCCTTGGTGGCAACACCATCAGTGAATATAGGATTTGAAGCAACAATGGATTCTTCATTGGGACGAGACGTAACACCAAAATGCTGCTGCGACCCATTATTGGTTTCATCGATTTGGATTCGATTCTGTAACCGATGCTTTAGCATAAATTTGAAGAAAACACTGTATAATTTCACTGCCACGCTTGGCATTTCCCTTCAAATGAAGAAGAAAGATTTGTATTGCTAAAATGATGAAAACACCATGCTACTTGATATGTATTACATTGAAATGAAAAAGATAATTAAGGGTTTAAGGAGATGGATTGTGATTAAGGAAAAGGTATTAGAGATTACTTCATTCAATTGCAGAAAAAGGGATGAAAAAGATTTATTTTTTATTGTTTTCTTCAAAATAGAAGGACTGTGTTCTAAGTTTTTTTTTTTTTTCTTTTCCAATGATAATCAATCATAGTCCATTGAGCTGTTTTTAGTTGTTTTTTTTTAAAAGAAATAATTTAATTTTGGCCTTTTAAGTTGAAGGGACATGATTTTAATTACTGTCTGTGTCCTATTTTAATTGTCATGATTTTCTTTTTGAGAGTTAAACTATATAAACTTTGACTAACATTTTAAGATATATTTTTTTATTATATTGATATGAAAAAGTTTGTAACTTATAATATTTTTCGTATAATTTTTAAATATCTAATTTTTAACTTTATAATATTAAGTTAAAGTAATATAATTTAATTTTAAAAATTAGTTAAATTAACTTTCGAAAAACGTAACATGACAACTAAAATAGAACAGAAGGAGTATATTTAAAAAAAATAATTAAGATGATAGGTTTAGCTTGTATGAGATCAATAAGTAATAAGTAAATAGGAAAACTGTAAATAAAATACATAAGTTCTAGATTTATAAAATATAGAAGTAATAAAATTATATACTTACATAAGAGAATAATTGAACAAATTATAAGATAATAATTGAACAAATTATAAGATAATAATTGAACAAATTGTAAGGTGGATGTACTTGCGTGACACAAGGGATCCGTGCGTCGGTGTTAGTTAATTGAGCTATTATTATTTGGATTTTGGCGTTACATTTTTCTTTAATTTTATATTTTAAAGTGTGTTATTTAATTTTTTACCTTCGAAACTAATAAAGTATTAAAAAAACAAAATGTCTCCAAAATAGTAGCATTTTAATATATTATTTTTGTTGTTTTTTTATTAGACTTCAATTAAATTTAAATTTACCTCCGAAATTATCATAGGAAGGTAAATTACTGTTAACAAAGATGACTCTATGTCAAGCCTCCAAATAGTGAAACCGATAACCCATTAATGCAATAGTAATTTACTACTTTGTCCCTAAATAAATATTAATTATTAATAGCAATACCTTATTGGTATTGCTATTAATACCTTTGCCCTTTAACCTTCAATTCATATTATTGTCATAGTTCTTTTATTCGTGTTGCAGATGTAGAGCTCTTTTCATGTTAGTCATTATTGTTTCTATTTTATGAATACTTCGTAAAGACATATTATTGTCTTATCGCGCCAAATTGTTTTAGTTTTATGAACATTTTCTTATTGGGTAAATCGAAAACCGAACCAAAATTGATAAAAAATATTTTATTGATTTGTTATTGGTTTATCATATTTTTAAACCGAAAACCGATAAATCGAACTAATAAAACCGAACCGAACCGATCAATGCACACCCTTATATAGCTCCGCATCGAATAGATATGAGGTGAATTAGTCAAAGTGCATACAAGATGGCTCTGTTGTTTTTTTAGAATAAAGATAAGGGTAAACATTGCTACCCAATACCAGATTGTTTGTCATCAAGGCTTAGCTTAATCAGTTGAAAAAGTCCTTTCACTTTTCCTACCACAAGATTTGAGTTTTTCACTTTGCATAATAATTGAACTGACAAATCTTTCTTCCATTAGCTGGTATTCACATGCCTAAATAGATGACTACAATAACCAAACTGTTATGAAAGCTAAAGTCACCTTTGGCATTCACTCACCAAAGGTTTTGTTTTATGATTTACAGTAACAACAACATACCCAGTGAAATCCCACGAGTGGTATGATTTACAGCAACAATTAAAGGGCAAAAAAAGTAAGGCTCTTTGAAGAAACTCATCCAAAGCAGTGTGAAATCAGAAGAATTGTGCTGCTGAACATTGATTCAGCCCGCGTTAATTTAGATATTTTGAAGATTATCTACAAAAGCATTTCAGGCCAAGCTGAAAATGTATAGCATACACATGATGGTACAGAGATTTCATCAGCAAACTAAAACAAAACTAGAAGCAAAAAGATCATAAACATATACCTGAAGAATTGTGCTTTTTCGATCGTTTGTAAATCCAACAAAGAGGATACACCTATCGAATAAACTCCAGCTAGAGACGCTGGCTGTGGACTCAAAAAAAATCTTGGGATTCTCTGATCATGCAATTGCATATGTACAATTGACGTAACTTACTTTGTTGGATTCCACATCCTTGATAACATACTAGTCAGCTCTTCAACGGAAAAGTAACAGTAATGAAGATATAAGAGTCTCTAGCTAAATGGTGAATGAGGGGCTGTCGTTCAAGAAACTAGCACTAACTCATTGCTTGTAGCTTTCATTGCAGCGATTTCTTCTAATCTTTTCCATGTAGTCTCACGTTTCACTTTTGTCTCTTCTTCCCGGTCCTGATCCTCTTCAAATTTCTGCAAGCACCCTTCAAAGAGTTCAGCATCAATGTCGAAGAAGATTTTGCGAACATTTAATGTCAAGCTTTGCACTGCATGATTCCAGTGGCCTCTAGCATTCTTCTCCAAGGAAGGGATGATTATTGGCAGTATAACTTTGCGATTTTGTCTGATTAGGTTCTCAACATGACTATTGTTCCACAGGAACAAAGATCTCTCGGCCACCTGCATATTCAAATATTGAATAATTAAAAAGAATGGGAAATATACATGCACACACGCACACCAAAGTGAATGGGGGCTAAAGAAAAAGTGGCAATAATATAACCAAAACAATTCACTTTATCTAATTCTATCAAATAACGGCACTATTTTTATGTCCACGTTCATTTTTATATTTCAGTCATAGCAAGAAGGCGAAAGCCTAGTCTTAGAATTCCAATAGCAAATGTTGTTTTTGCATTTTATTTGTAGTTATAAATTCTGGCACACTAACTCTCTCTGGTAAGCCAGAATATCCCTTTCTTTATAATTTTTTGTATGTTTGGGATGGCAGGAAATAGCCAGCGAAGAGGTTGTTGAAAAAGCTTTTAATAGAGAAAAGAATCTTTGCTGTATTCCCTGCCACTCTGATAATGTCCTCTCAAGAGCTAAGAAATTCTGACGGACTACACTTCTCGTTTTCTTGCTTACCATATCTCCATTGGAGCAAACACTTTCACTAGATTACTTCTTAAATAATGCTGAGGTATTCGCCCAAATGCCCATCCCTCCCCCAAAAAAGTAATGGATCACAACAACGGTAATTATTAATGTTGGCTCATTCTCTATGCTTCACAAGAATTTTGGTCCTTGCAATTTCCTCACAATATTGTTACTTTAACCCCAGAGGTGATAATATTAGCCATAGGAGTGGTTTGCAGAGGTACAGCATCCCGAAATCAAACGACAAAGTTTATATTTGGGCTGCTGACATTTAAGACTTCAGAGATTGCAAGATGGAAGACCTCCTGCAGAGTTGCATCCAAAATATGATAGACCATAAGAGAATTATTCACTTTTGTTATTCATTTAGTTTGATACTAATCAAGAGTAGCAGGTATTTATAACAAGGAATATCCAGCTCAAAATCAAATACCGAATATAGCAAGGTTCAATCCGGGGAACCACGAAAAAGAACGGGAAAAGATATATAAAATCAATCAAAACTACAAACCTGAAAGTGTGAGCTGCTCAAGCAAAGGCTCATTTGACGAAACAAGGGAACCATAAAACGCTGAAATTCTGGTGGCTGAGTTGCTTCTAATACCTCCTCGAGTTCACCTAAGAACATTACCTCCTTTGAACTGTTTGTGATTGGCCAGTATTTCAACAAACCTCTTATAACAGTATCAGCAAGCTTGTTGTCTTTTTCTAAAAATTGTGTGATGCAGTAAGATAATTGCTGATGATACATTTGTATACATTTTGGTTTATGAAGTGGAATAAGAGCTCGAACAAGGAACAATTTGTGCTCTTCCTTCAGTGGCAGAGCGAATCCATTAATTATACTTCCCAAAATTTCTAAGAGTTCTGCTATTCCATTATGCTTCTCAGTTTCAAAAATAGACCTGTAAAATATGTGGTTGATTGATTTCCTTATGAACGGGCGGTGCACCATGAACTTTCCATACATGCGGTGCAGTACAGTCTTTAAGTACTCCCTTTCTCTTGGATCATCAGAACCAAAGAGATCTAATATCCTGAGAACAAAAGAGTGATCAATGTATCGCTTAGCCAATTTTGGGTCCGTCTCCGGTGATGCCACAAACCGGAGAAGCAACTCATACACAATTTGCACATGTGGCCATGCAGCGTCCATTAAGGGTTCCTCTTCTTCCAAGATAAGAGCTTCCAATACTTGGTTTCCATGAGGTTGAGGAGCACGAGACCTGAATAAGTTCAAGGACACCATTTTAACTGTTTCTTGCACGACAGTTTCCGTGAACTTCCCATCTGCAGAAGTAACATAATCAACTAGCTCCACCAATGTCTGTCGCTTGATGTCTTTTTCTTTCAAATCTTTCGTTGGGTCAGTAAAGTCAAACAAGACACAACACAAGTTCAGCTTTTTGATGAACAAGTTTTGTTTATCAGAATTTGGTACATCTCTAAAACTAGGCAACACCTCATATGGGGAAACTATTCCATTCACCTTAGTATTTACAGCCATGGGAAGTCTATCTACATTACTCAGTCCAGTAGCTAAAGAAGAAGTCGTTCCTGAAAGAGACATAGCACTCGAATTCCCAGACCGAGAACTAGACAAATCACTGCTTATTGAACTAGTTGAAGCATTTGAGGGTCCATCGCGATTTTCTGCTGACTTAGACGGCTTCCTAGGAAGCTTATTGAGTATCTGTTTGATCATCACTACAAGATATGGTCTCCTTCCTATAAACCCCTACTTGCTTCACTGATCGAAATACTCTTGGAACAAAAGATATGTCATCAGTCAGAAACATCTAAAATGCAAAACCAGATGACTAAACCAATTGAAAGTGACCCACTTGCTATCTCATTCACTCACAAATTTCATCATCTTCCCTAAAGGAGATTATAAGCTCTATATAATCCAACAGTTGTGTCTGACTAATTGAATCAATCTTCTTGTCATCTGAAAAGAAAATAACATAAAGACTAGTATAGTGAACAAATCCCAGATATCTAGAGGGTTAGGAAGTCAACTTTCATTCTTATAAGTGGGAAAAAAGCTAAAAGATCAACTCTTTCTCACCAAATCCATCTTTTTTTCAGAACCATTTCGTGAAACACAAAATTCTTGCTACTCATGAACCAAAAAAAGAAAAAACCCAGATGCAGGAAACTTATACATCATTGAAAAAACATAACTTTTTTCTGAATCTGAGACAACCATTCTGATTTTTTACAAGTAAAGGAATCAAATTGTGCACTGACCTTGATTCTTTCTTTCAGATGGGGTTCATCAAGACTGGAATAGACAAAGATCTAGCCAAAATCCAAGAAACAAGATAATATTTTTGAAGTGGAATCACCTGAAAAAGAGTAAAGAAAGGAACTTTAGCAAAAAAAAACAGTGGATTAAAAGAACAAAAAGCAGCATTCAGAAATTGAATTTCATATAAGTTTTTGATGCTTACATTAAAAAGGCAGTTTAAAACTTTTCAGAGATGGGTCAGTGATAGAAATCTGAAAACATGAAGAAAAGGGGTTGATGGATTAGAACTTAGAAGGATAACAATTGTTTAGCAAGAATTTGTTGATTTTTATTGGTTCTTTTCTTTTTCCCTTTTAGTCCTTGTCCTTTGTCTCACAGATTTCATCAATTTTAGAAATCCACTGTTCTCTTTGTTCTCACTTTGTTTTTTTCTGGATTAGGCAGAATTTTGTTGGCTGAAATGTGAAGAGCCAAATAAAGCGTGTGACCTTCTATGTAGCATAATTCACATATATCTAATATTTTAAATACATAGGGAAGTGAGGAGCCAAAGGTGACGGAGAAAAGCTATGTATTTTAGATACATGTGAATTCATTTTGATATCTTGTATTTTGAATGAATTACACATAATTTTGATCTCATTTATTTCGATATATATGTATTTGGATGTATTTAGACGCACCAAAATTGGATAAGATTCACAATATTATAAATTAAAGTATATCTAAGTAATTAACATTTAAACTAATGAGATTTATACGAGTTTCTCTAAGAATCATAGTGAATAATGAGAAATGTGGCCTCAATGTTTTACTACTAAAAAATGTTACTCCCTCAATTTATATAAAAATAATTATTATTAATATTATATTAAACGTATCCTTAGAACTTGTTACGTTAAACATGACATTAGATTTCTCCAAGCACATATAATCTGATGGCATGTTAAGAAATAAATTTTGGGTCTAACTTAACTTTAAAAATTCAATCAAGAGATGAGCATTGTCTAAAACTATATAAAAAGATCAGAAATTTATTTATAATTGATGTGAAATAATCAACAAAATGAGTCTATTTTAGATATCATGATAAATAAAATGGATCATGAACCTACACGAGTGTTCAATTGAAATAATCTCAAATTTAAGATGTCTAAGTGAAATTTAATATCAACTTTAAGTAAAATTTAATATCAATTCAACCTAAAAAAAAAATCACTCTATAGCATAAGGGCAAAATGACTTAAATCTATTAGATTATTCTCATTTTGGATATTTGTCAAATCCAAAGCTGCTTTTCTCACATGGGCATATCCTCTCATTTTGATTGTGGTCCATGCCTTGGTCTGTTCATAATGTTACTTATTTAGTTATCAATTGTATTTTTAGCAAAATTGGGATGTATTTAGTTAAAAAATTGTTTGCATCACATTTTATAAATCCCTATAATATTTTTAATTTTTTATATAAAATTTTGATTCCCCCATTAATTTACTTAAATAAAAAAAAAACAAATAGATACTAATAATTACTGTCAAATCGACCATGACGTGGAAAGCATTAGGGAAAAATAGGAAAATTCATTTTGGTACAGCACTAATCATGACTTAAGTTTTTTTGCATCATTATACTTGTTTGGTCTTTTTCCATTGTCAACACAAACGTATGATTTTTTTTTTAATTTTCCATCGCGATTTTCAAAGTTTATGGAGCCTCAACTAAATTTAAATAGCTAGTTGCAAAGTTCATTCAAACAAAATTTTTATCATATTCTAAATTTAAATTTTTTAATTAAGAATATAACAATTTCATTGATGCGCCATAACCACGTTGATAGGAACGCAACATTATAACATAGTCCCGCTGTCTTTAGAGTTTTGGCGCCCCCGCCAATAGTCACTTTTACCTTTCCCAATTATCTATGTATCAACAAAATTTCACATTTCAATGAGAATCTTTCTTCCTTTTCATCAATCTTTAATCTTTCTTACCAAAGTTTTTATCTTTTCTCTGATTTAGTCCTGCTTTTCTTCAATTGTTATGCTCTCCACGACCTCATTTTCTTTGTGGTAAACCACAGATCCATCTTCTAGTAAGGTTAGTATTTCAAGTTTTCATTTTTTCTGTGTTTTTTCATCCATAAAAATTGCTTCTTTGTAGTTGGTATCGTCATTTCTCTTTAAAGTTTATAGCTTTTTCTTTGGATGCATATTCACCTTTACTCTCTTTGTTTGTTCTCCTCTGTGGGCTTGAAATCTTGTAGGGTCTTGTGTCATAATTATATATTTGAGTAGTTGCTTTGTGGATTAATCGCTTTTTGGTCTGTCTTATCTTCAACCATTAGTTAATGTTGTATTTTCTTGTTGCATAATCATGAATTACCTATTCTTAGCAAAAGATTGGCCCTTTTCTTGAGTTAATAGAGTAGCAGGGATCTTTTTGGCTAATAAAAATCACTTCTTTATTGGTAAACTTTATCTGGTCTAGCACTCATCCCGCTCCTAAGGTAAGGATAAAGAGTCTTTCTTGTGTGTTTTAGTCTTTACTGGAATGATTCACACATGTTGGTTGAGGATTGCTTGGGAATTTGTTGATAGTGACTTTTTTCAGGTTCTAGGTAGGCTACCAGTGGTTTTTGTTGATTGAGCCTGTTTCCTTCATTCCACTCGTCTAGCCCTCTTCACGAACTTGTACAATCTATTGTTCTTTTTGTTATAATGCCTCCTACATACTTACCGCTTCGTTGGGAGAGTACTGGAGACCAATGGTGGTATGCTTCACCAATTGATTGGGCAGCTGCAAATGGTCACTATGATTTGGTGCGTGAGCTTCTTCGCTTAGATGGAAATCATCTTATGAAACTCACTTCACTACGTAGGATTAGACGGCTCGAGTCTGTCTGGGATGATGAAGAGCAATTTGATGATGTTGCTAAATGCCGGTCACAGGTTGCAAGGAAGCTACTCCTTGAATGTGAGACCAAGAAAGGGAAAAATTCCCTACTTTCAGCTGGCTATGGTGGATGGCTTTTATATACTGCTGCCTCTGCTGGAGACCTGGATTTTGTTCGAGAATTACTCGAAAAAGACCCCCTTTTGGTCTTTGGAGAAGGGGAGTATGGTGTCACTGACATGTTATATGCTGCTTCTAGGAGTAAAAACTGTGATGCATTTAAGGTTTTGTTTGATTTTGCTATGTCTCCAAGGTTTATAGCGCGTGGTGGCAGAGATTTGGATGAACAGATTGGGGAGATTCCATCTGCTTATAAATGGGAGATGATGAATAGAGCTATTCATGCAGCTGCTAGAGGAGGAAATCTTATGATACTGAAGGAGCTTCTTGCTGATTGCTCTGATGAGATATTGGCTTACAGAGACATTCAGGGTGCAACTCTCTTACATACGGCTGCTGGCAAAGGCCAGGTCGAGGTAGGATTTGTTTGATTGCCAGTTTAATCTGTTGCAGATTTTATGTTGCTAGGTTTTGGTTCTTGGTTGTTACAAATTAATACAGGCAGTGGCGGAGATATGTGTTAGCAAGGGGTTCAATTGTGTAAATAGGGAAAAAATGTTTTTTTTAGGGGGTTATATATATATACTGTTGAATCCCCACGATATACGAGATGACCCTAGGTGAATCGCCTTGTATAGTATTCCTGTCTCCGTCACTGAATACAGGGCGCTGGAACTAACAAATTGTATATGTGCTTACTATTTGTATAGCAAGATCAACTACTAAATTAGTATTTGGTAGTCTAATTGCAACAACTCAGCAACTTTTCTATCTTAACCAGTCACTTTATACCTCAAAAGTTATTAGTTTTCAAAGTTTCAACCACGAGGTTTCGACATAAGCACTCATATTAGTATGAAGTGGTAAAACCAAGAATCATCTTGCTTTGCATAATTTCTTGGGAACTTCTATACTGTTATTGAGTATGAAGAAATTTCTCCTGATAGGATTTCAGACTCTCAGATTTCGTAGGTGTTGCCCATCTCAAATCGATATTCAGCATGTTAGACGAATAGTTGCTTTTACTAATTTATAGTTATAGGAGGGTTTAAGTCAATGCTAAACAGTGATGCATATTAAGCCAACACTTACAATAGATTTGCACCTTTACTTGACCAGTTGAATTTTTTACTGAGCTTTACTTTTTGTGTAGTCAGAGAAATAGGGAAAGATATGCAAATGGTTTGCATCCCATTATTAAAAAAGAGAAGTTTAAGCTGGATTTTCAGATATCCTGTTTTTATCTAATAGCAAAGGATTGATCTTTGTTGTGGTGGTTATTGATCCTTGCTATGTTTTTCATCTTTTAACGACACCTCAGAACAAGCTTGGATTTGTTAGGGACGTGGGTACAAATCAAACTGTGCTAATGTTAATGGTTACGGTTGCAGGTTGTTAAATATCTTTTAAAAAGTTCGGATATTATCAACTCCATAGACAACCAAGGCAACACTGCACTACATGTGGCTGCTTCTAGGGGCCAATTAGCTGTTGTTGAAGTTCTCATTGTTGCTTCACCTTCGTTGATCTATTCAAAAAATAATGCTGGAGAAACATTTCTTCATGTTGCCATTAGTGGTTTCCAAACTCCTTATTTCCGCAGATTGGACCATCAAATCGATCTCATGAAGCAATTAGTTTGTGGGAAAATTTCCAACATTGAAGAGATTATTAATGCTGAAAACAATGATGGTAGAACTGCTCTTCATTTGGCTGTCATTGGAAATATTCATTCTGAACTTGTGGAGTTACTTATGACTGTCTGCTCTATTAATGTCAACACTCGTGATAAGGATGGAATGACACCACTTGATATCCTGAAGCAACGGCCACGTTCTGCTTCATCAGAGCTACTTACAAAGCAGTTGATCTCTGCAGGAGGGATTTTCAGTCATCACGATTATTCTGCAAGGAGAGTTGTTGCATCCCATTTAAAGATGCAAAATATAAATAGTAGTCCTGGAATTTCTTTTAGAATCTCGGACACCGAAATATTCTTATACACGGGCATTGAACATGCATCAGATGGCAGTAGAAATGCTGAGATGAGTCATCCCTGCATGAGTCCTGATAGCTATTGTTCTACAAATGCCAAGAAGCCTGGTTCCGCAAATGATGCAGCACAAAAACTGAAACGCTTCTTCCATTGGCCAAAAATTAAAAAAAGAGATAGTAAGAGACTCAAGATATTGGTGGATCAAAGTTCTGCTAGTAATTCAGACGTGGCACCAGTTCCTCTACGAGAAAGGTACTCAAAGCCCTCATCACTTCCGAACCACAAAAGGACGCTCTCTGCTAGTAGTAACCTTCCAAGTCCTACAGCAAAGAAGAAGTTTGCTTCAGGGCTAGTAAATGGTGTCATGCAGGCCATACCACATCTTAGCCTCCCTCGTAGATCGTCTCGTGGTAGTTCCTTCTCGATTTCATCACTGTCTTCACGCAGTTCTATGGAAAAACAAAAAGCAATCGTAGTTGTCACTGAGCTTGCTGGACCTTCTTGCTCTCATCAGTCAGAGGTTGCATCATCAGACTCGATACACAAACAAAGCGCAGGACATAAAAGGTTGGTGAACCAATATTTGTGTTTTGGTGCTTCAGGACGACCTGTCAAGGCCCCTTCAACCAGTATGCAGCCATATGACATCTATGAGCAGTCTGTCCTATCCGCAGCTTGACAATGCCGGTTTTAAAAGGTGAAAGAAGTACATGTGATGGCCTATATGCATGGACTTTAACAGTTTGCAGGTGAGTGAGCTCTTTTCCTGATAATTTTCACAGTCGACGACGCGTCCACATGCGCTCATATATATCAAGAGCTACTAACATATTTCTCTGAATTAGTCCTTTTTATTCGAAAAAAATGTAAATATGTTTGTAGCTGTAACAAAAGGACTTTGTTTCTGTAGCTCCTTAATTAGTTGGATGTAATAAGGAACTTCCTCTTGAGTTGGTTGAACAAATTTCTCTACCTTTCTTCATTGTGTGCTAGTTTTCTTTTTCTTACCAAAACAAAGTTGTATGAGGTTTTGATATAGTAGAAACTCCTAGAAATTCATGTCTAGTGAGTAATAGAACTTGTTACTTCACAAACTTTAGTCTTGACAAAGTCATATCTTAGTTAAGGGAAAAGGTTCATATTTGCCCTGAAATACGCGAACATATGTTTTCCTATAATAATTAGGATCGATCAATCATATCGTTATAAAAATGACTCATTTTACCTTTATTTTCAAATGGGTGATAGTTAGAGACTAATTACTTTGTGTAAACAACGTCATACTCAATATGATCCCACATGACGGTGTCTGAGAAGGTGGGGGTGTATGCAGGCTTTACCCTTATTTTGTGTGAGAAAAAAATTATTTCTGATAGACCTCTGCTTAAAAAAAAACGTTCTCTCTAATTAAAATCACATTTAAGACATAATGGAAGTTCATAAAAATTCAAATATTGCGGTTGGAAGAAAAGGGAGAAAAAAGAAGTTACTAATGATAAGTGATTCTCAAACTGTCAAACATCAACATTAAAATATGCTTATCTTCGATGGCAAGTGTCAAATACATTAAACTAGTAATTTTTACCCTTTTTTAATTATTATACCTATTGGAGTACTTTTTTGGAACTCCATGAAAACGCACGTGCACAAGATAACTCGTTTATGTATAATACCTTGAAAATCATATAAAAAATGTAAATTATATAAAAGGACAGCCCTGACTTATAAGTAATATTAATATTTATATAAATATATATTTTTAAAATATAAGGTACAAAATAGCTTTTTTATTTTTGAATAGGTCATATATATATAGATATATATAGGAGTATATTGTTTGCAATAAATTCTCACAAATAAAATACAAATAAATATTATTTTATTAATAAAATATTATGATATAAATATATTTGTTTTTTTAATTCATTTATAAAAAATTTAAAATTGATTCTTTACGAATAAACTAAATCGTTTAGGATATAACAGTCACATCGTAGAGTCCTATCTGAAATTGCACACGGCTGAAGTTAAGTCTGTAACGACCACTAATTTTGTTGGACTCTCTGTCTTCCGACTCCGACAAAGGTGTCTCCGCCGTGTAATCGCCGGAGCTGCCGTAGTGCAACTACTTTCCTTCCATGGACAGCTCAAGTTCATCATCTTCCGTCGACCTAAATAGCGGATTCTCTTCGAAAACCAAAACTTTCCAGAGTCTCCGACCACCACTCCTACTTCCTCCAGAATCTTCTCCTCTTTCCGCTGCTTCTTACGCACTATCTCTTCAACAGAACACTTCACCATGGCTAAAATCCACCGCTTTTATCGACTCATCCACCGGCCGCCGCATTTCCTTCTCCGATTTCCGGCAACGTGTTGTTTCCTTAGCTTCTTCCATTCAGAATACACTCCGTCTTTCCAAAAACGACGTCGCTTTTGTTCTTTCTCCGAATTCAACTCACATTCCGATTCTATACTTTTCTCTTCTCTCCCTCGGTATTGTTATCTCTCCTGCTAATCCACTCAGCACAGAATCTGAGCTTTTGCGACAGATTAAGTTAACGAAACCTGTAATCGCATTTGCCACATCGAGAAACTTTCAGAAGCTTCCGAAATTGAAACATCCAGCTGTTCTAATCGATTCCCCGGAGTTCGAATCAATGATGACCAACACGAACACGGGATATTTGAAATTCGAAACAGTGGAAGTGAATCAATCGGATTTGGCGGCAATTATGTATTCGTCAGGGACTACAGGGGACGTAAAAGGAGTAAAGCTGACTCAACAGAATTTTATAGCAAGTATTGCAAATTACCATGCTCAGAGACCGGAGAGGAATTCGCCGGCGGTGATGTTGTATACGGTGCCGTTGTTTCATGTATTTGGTTTTCACTACATTTTGAAATCGGTAACTTTAACTGAGACTGTTGTGGTCATGGAGAGATTTGATTTGAAGAAAATGTTGAAGACGGTAGAGGATTTCAAGGTGACTCAATTAGTGGTGGCTCCGCCGGTTGTGGTGGCGATGGCTAAAGGAAGTGTTACTCATGGCTATGATTTGAGTTCATTGGAAGCAGTTGGCAGTGGCGGAGCTCCACTTGGGAAAGACGTGATGCAAGCATTTGGAGACAGGTTTCCAAATATCATATTATTTCAAGTAAGTAAAAATACGCGAATAAGTTAATGGGATTCAATGTCTAATATATATATATATATATATATATACATAATCGACTTTATATTGTGTGAAATTCTTCCAGAACTTCAATGTAGGAGTATATAAGATAAATTATCTAGTCTTGAAATGAAATGACAATGACAATGAATAGACATAAATGACACAGGATTCATACAGTGTAGCACTGAGGGGAAAGTTGATAACTTTTTAATAGTCGAGAAATTTCCGAGAGTCAATAATCCGCGGATCAAAACTTAGTGGATAATGAACTTGTTTATTTATTCTTCTCCACTTAAATACGGTTTTTTTTATCAGTCGTGTAGTTAGAATTCCGTGAAATGGGTCTAATCTACACATCACAAGTTGCGTCATTAACACTAGACTGAAGCCTTGAGCCGGACTTGATTGATATAAACCAGTATCTGGCTAAGCTAAGGAATATCCGAGAAACACTTGAGAGCCAGTGTCGCACGGTTCAGGAACAATGAATAACGAATCCATATTTTTACCCTTCTTCACGTAAAAACCAAGATTTTTGTCCACAACAGGGTCCAAACTCATGATGAGTGTCTGTGATCCACATATAAAGATCATGAACTGTGAGGTTAACAGGGCGGACTACTTCATATTTAACTGATTTATGTAAACCAGTTTCTGGCTAATCTAAGGAATTGTTTCTCCTAACATGGAACTGAACTTGAGTCTTGAATTTGAGGGATATGGACTAACTGAAACAGCCGGAGCAGCATTTCGGGCTGCAACTACTGAAGAAATGCTTCGTCGGGGTTCTGTTGGAAGGCTACTGGCAAATAGTGAAGCAAAAATTGTAGATGCAGACACTGGGATTGTTCTGCCTCCTGGTGAGCAAGGAGAGCTCTGGATTAAAGGTCCAACCATTATGCAAGGTAACTTCAATTACAAGACTGAATGATGTTTAACAGAAAGCTCGACTTCAACTTGTTTGAAATTGAGGCATAATTCATTGTTAACAACATTGTAATATTTTTTCAGGTTACTTCGATGATCCAAAGAACACTTCTGAAACTCTGATGCCAGGTGGGTGGTTGAGGACTGGTGATCTTTGTTATATTGATCATCATGGGTACCTTTTTGTTGTAGACAGGCTGAAGGAGCTAATCAAATATAAGGGATACCAGGTTCCATTACTACCTGAATTTGTAACCTGTTAAGTTCGTAGGAATCTTACATTGGAAATCCCTACTTATTCATTCTTGATTTTCAGGTTGCTCCTGCTGAACTAGAACAACTTCTTCAATCTCACCCTGAAATAGTAGATGCTGCTGTCATACCGTAAGATTTTGCATTTCCGTTTTCATACAACTAAGCTAAGACATACCATTTGTATACTACAAGAAATGAATGTTGATGAATCTTTATAAACAAATTGTGGCAGATATCCTGATGAAGAAGCTGGTCAATTGCCCATGGCGTTTGTTGTGAGACGTCCCCGAAGTTCTCTTGTCAAAGAACAAGTGATTGATTTTATTTCAAAACAGGTGCTTCCTTTGACTATTTGCTTGCAGCTATTTCTCGTTCTCCATTATAAAAATCTACTCCCTCCGTTATAATTTAAGTGTTTTAGTTGACTAGACACAAATATTTTTTTGAAGCTTGCAGTCTTAAACAAGGCAGGTAGAATGTTGAAGTTAGAGAGTTACCAAATATAGAAAGACGCACTCTTTTTGACACTGACTAAAAAGAAAAACAAGATAGTTCAATTGAAAGGAAGGGACTAATAATTTGACTACTATTTTAGCTCAGAAATGTCATGTATGAAAGTGAAATGCATTGGATAAAGGCACAAACTAACTAAGAAAGAATCGGTGTGCTTGTCCACAACATAATTGTCTATATATTTTGTTGCAGGTTGCTCCATATAAGAAGATAAGGCGGGTGGCATTTGTTAGCTCCATACCAAAAAGTCCATCGGGGAAGATATTGAGAAAAGAATTAAAAAGGATTCATTTAACAGGATCTAAGTTGTAACCAAGATCCTATCAAGTGTTTTTTCTTGTACATTATTTCAATCCAGGATTCTCCAATTCAAAGATGAATTGTTTCATATGATTCAAGGACAAATAGTTGGCATTCTTGCCAGAAAAGGTTTTAATGTAGCAACAACGGAGATCACTGCGTTCGTGCAAGGACAGACATACCAGTTTTATAGCACTTTGCTAAGTAATACACAGCTAACACACTTTTCAGGTGTCAATTGTATTTGCTTCACAGAACATGAATTGATAAATCTTGCAAGTAGTCCATTAGCTTCCTCATTTGAAACTGGGGAAGATAAGTTATCATGTTAGAGGTCTCAAGTTCGAATCCCCTTGCCAGCAAAAGTAAGGAATTTGCCTTTTGAGTCGTGCTCATTGCAGCAGGCTTGTCTAGTGTAGGTTACCTCTCCTGTGTGATTTATGAGCTATTGCATAAGAGTGGGGTTTTTACCCTGTTTCCTGTTAGTTTAGCACAGAAAGCGAGTTTATTTTTTAGTGCAACCAGAAGTTGACAAAACTAATTCTACACAAGTCAACAACAAATAAGAATTAGGAGTAACATATTCAAACAATACACACATCATTAAACAAGACGGAATTGAGTATTTATAGGATATTGTTGCTTAATTTTTTTTTAATTATTTAAAAGTGTACATATTAAAATTCATTTTAATTGAAACCCTTTTTTACATTTTAAAAATATATGCAATAATCCAACTCATTTCTAACAATTGATTTAACATCAAGGGTGTTTATTATCACATTCAAAATGTAAACGGAGTATTGTTTCTCAAACCCAAAATGTTAAGAGGGTTATGATAAATTTAGTTGAGTAATTTTATAATAGAAAATTTTTAAATTAAATGATTATATGGATATAAGGAATAAGTATTGAAAACACTTTTAAATTTGACGTGAATTATTAGTTTCGTTCATGAATTACGGATAGTCTTAACAATATCGTTATACTTGACTAAATGAACTTAAATACCCCATCGATCTTACAATATGAGCGAAGTACACCGTAAAAATTTTCGCCAAGTTTAATAGTGATTTAAGACTTCTCTCAATTTTTTTATTCAGATCTCCATGCTCATATAAGAGTTTGATATTGCTTGCTATATTATGCGATAAATCGAGAATGTATATAAATTCGTTAAATAGATGAGTGTTTTAATAGTGTGAATAATTCTGAATGTAACTAATAATGTTGAACATTGTGTTATAAGGCATTTGACTTCACGTGTTGGCCCAAAAGGGAGTCTGCTGGGCATTTCAGTTTTCCCCAAAAGTTGCTGTTTAGGGTTCCGGTGAGGGAGGATATGGCTCCATCTGCCGGAGAAGATAAACAAAGTAATCTTCTTTATCCCCATATAATTTTCTGCAATTCTACTATATATATGTATATCCCAACCTAAATTGACGCAATTTTTTTCTGTAGATTGTCCCAAGAGAGTTGCAGTCATTGGTGCTGGCGTCAGGTATCTTTATTTTACACAATTGTTTTATCATATCAGTTAAACTTTACGTAATTTTGCAATTTTCTTGTCCATGATAGCAAAAAATTCCAATCCAACTAACTTATAATGATGCTGCTGTTGAAGCATTTTGCTAGTAAACTCTTTAAGGGTTCAATTTTCATTTCAGTTGTGATCCTTTTTACTTTTTAAGTTGATGCCACTAACTTATTTAATATTCAAGTGGGCTTGCTGCAGCATACAAGTTGAAAATTCAGGGCTTGAATGTCACAGTGTTTGAAGCAGAAGGGAGAGCTGGAGGGAAGTTACGAAGCGTGACACAAGATGGGCTAATATGGGATGAAGGAGCAAATACTATGGTCTGTTAATTCCTAATTTTCCTTTTGAATTTTGATTGTTGTTTCCAATTTGGATAAACTAGTAAACAAGTATATTTTGACCTTATGCAGACTGAAAGTGAAGGTGATGTCACATTTTTGCTTGATTCGCTTGGACTCCGAGAAAAGCAACAATTTGTAAGGGTTACTGCTTTAACTATGTGTCATAGCCTTTGAAAGAAGCTTTTGGTTCATTTTTTTCCTATGGGATAAGCATTAGAGTGACTTTAGACTTTAAGCTCAGATTCTATTTGGGGCTAAATTTGAATATACCTGAAAACTGCTTTCCACGCTTTCACTCTGCAGCCACTTTCACAGAACAAGCGTTACATTGCCAGAAATGGTACTCCTACTCTGGTTAGTTTTGTCCATGGCAAGCTTATTAACTTGCATGTTTCTCTGCACTGCTCAAGTGCTCAGCTTTACTTGTATTCTCCCGACATGGTGCTTTTGGAGTTTTGTGATTAATCATGTTCTAAGCTAGGTTTTTAATTTCAGATACCTTCAAACCCAATTGACCTGATCAAAAGTAATTTTCTTTCCACTGGATCAAAGGTATGTGAGGATCATCCGACCTTCCTAATTTAGATACAGATTTTGCTAAATTTACGTTGCGTTTTCCAACTTGCTCCTTTGGAAAGTGTCTGTGAAACATCAAAGTTCAAACTGGATTGCAATCTCATATCTTCAAGTCTTGTTGTCAACCTGTTTGAAGTTTGAATCATGAGTTTATTATTACCATAGCTTACCGAGAGTCGTGCACCAAAATTTACTTCTTGTATTAAGTTATATATATATATATATATATATATATATAGCTTCTTACAGATCCTTTCAGAACTGTCTGTAAAATGCAATTTCTTGCTGTTTTAAAAAAAATCAGTGTTTATAGTGGTTTCAAGATAAATACATGGTAAATTGCCTGCAGAAGCTTAATAATTGTAATTGGCAATTTGCCTATGTACATTTAGGTGATCATTTCTACCAATCAACAGTTTTTTGAGGCAAATACACTTAGGGCTTTAATTTTGAAAATATCTTGAAATGTTTTTTTTTTCTTTTGAGAATGATATCTTGAAATGTTTTTTTTTTCTTTTGAGAATGATATCTTGAAATACATTTCATCTCGAAAAATGGTTTATCCAATTAGGTGAATTTTTGACAGGTAGACCCAAATATCAGTGAACAATGTGGTCAGTCTAAGTGATTTAGACATGCTACTTCTGGATATAGTATCATATTCCAAATATATTGGTTTCTGAAGTTACGACTTAGGAGACAACCTTGGAAATTGTTCTTTTGGAGTTCAAATATTGTCTATAGTTTTTTGATGAGTCAAAGGACCACCAGAACTTAGATCAAAAGCCAGAACAACTTGAATTCTATGTGTGTCATGACATCAGGCTTGAAGTGATTATTAACAGTGGATAGTGTAGTGAAGACCTTGATAAAAATATATTTACCATATTTAGATTCCTGTTTATCTTATATCTCATTTATTCTATCCTTTTGTGAGCAGTGATGGTTAATTTTCAAGAATATTGTCTTATAAGGTAGCTTAATAACTGCAGCTTCAGATTCTTTTAGAGCCACTTTTATGGAAGAATAAAAAGCTTACAAAGGTGTCTGAAGAACACGAAAGGTACAAGATATTATACCCGAGCTAGTATTTTCCATGTGGTTTCTTTTATTTCCTCCGTCTCAAATCTGGCCTCTTCATGTTGCTTATAACAGCAATTACCACTATAGTGTCTGCATGGACATGTCTGTTCCATAATCTACATTCTTATGGTGATTTTATTATTAGCTGCATCAGACTCGCATGCTCTTGCACATAGCCAATCTAGTGGCTTTTCGACTGCCAAATAAATCATAAGGGTAAGTTTAATTGACATGGTTGTGATACTTATCCATATTATATGCAGTGTTGGTGGATTCTTCCAGCGTCATTTTGGAAAGGAGGTCTTTGCTCACCTTTGATTCACTTTGCCTCTATGCTCCTCGAATCTTCTGATATTCCATTACAAAAGAAAATCTTGCTGTATATAATAACTTTAATTAAATACCTAACATACATATGTTTATTTGTTACCTGCTAGGTTGTTGACTATCTAATTGACCCTTTTGTTGCTGGAACATGTGGTGGTGATCCTGACTCACTTTCTGTGAGTATTCATCTATATCGCTTGTTTGTCCGTCCTATAATTTTTGGACACAAACATCAGAGAGGATAAGATAATGGGGTCAATATGTCATTGTGTAGTTACACAATTTCTCTTACATTTAAGTAAAAAGGGTAAAATGGGGGAGTGCAATGTAAACTTGGTGTGTAGTAAGTATATTTCATGAGCCATAGATTTAGGAAATGACTTGTTATCTAAACGTCATTCTGGTTATGACTCCAATTTCATTCATTGTTTTCTTTCCCTCTGACACAGATGCACCATTCATTTCCAGAGTTGTGGAATTTAGAGAAAAGGTATGTACGTCCAAATTTCCGCCATCACATGGGTTGGCAATCATTCTCCTTGCTTCCTTGTCCTACAGTCGCAGAGGTGCTACTGTAAAAATCTTCTTGTTGATAGAGGATGCAATTTGTTGAGCAAACTCCTTGCAAAAATATAATAATAAATAATCATCCAAATAGCACTCTTATGGAATTTGGTGTCAATACTTGCTAGGTTTGGCTCAGTCATTGTTGGGGCAATTCGATCCAAGTTATCACCTATAAAAGAAAAGAAACAAGGGCCACCCAAGACTTCAGTAAGTAAGAAGCGCCAGCGGGGGTCCTTTTCATTTTTGGGCGGAATGCAAGTAAGTATACTTTGTTCTCTTTTTCTTCATGCATTGAATGTAAAGGGCAGAAAATTTAAATCATTACAACCACATCTTTTATGCATCATGTATCATTTCAGGGTCATCCATCTATTTGATTCCACGGATGACTTGTCTAAAATTTCAGCATGAACTTCACGCACTAGATCTGACTTGTTTAACTTGTCATTGTCTGGGTGATTTCTTACATTTAAGTTTCATTCTCTTTATCTTTTCTCGTGAAAAATATTATTCTTAAATTCTTAATGATAGATTATATCTCTTTAAGTGAGAGATAGATAAATGCACAGTCGACTATTGGCATCCCTTACGTCTTATAGAAACTCGATCCTGTGATTTATGTTATTCATCTTTCATCCTAGTGTTATCTCATCCAAATGCTTTGCAGACACTTACTGACGCAATATGCAATGATCTCAAAGAAGATGAACTTAGGCTAAACTCTAGAGTTCTGGAATTATCTTGTAGCTGTAGTGGGGACTCTGCGATAGATAGCTGGTCAATTTTTTCTGCCTCACCACACAAGCGGCAAGCAGAAGAAGAATCATTTGATGCTGTAATTATGACGGTGAGACACTGGAATGATTGATTACTTGTATTTGCTTTGATACAGCTAGCTTCATTCAATCTCAGTCTCATCATGTGACTGTTCAATTCTTTAATGATGGACTCATGAATACCTGAGTCCTGTGCATATGTTAACTGTTGCCGATATTGACTATGCTTATGTAAATTAGGCCCCTCTCTGTGACGTTAAGAGTATGAAGATTGCTAAGAGAGGAAATCCATTTCTGCTCAACTTTATTCCTGAGGTTTGTGCTTCTGTGGCCATTTGGTGTTAACTATATAGTATAGGCATTCTTGGTTTGTAGAATAACCTCATGTCAGCAAATGAAAATGTCTTTCCACATGGTATTGCACTCATTTCCTCAGCTAATTCTTTGAAAAGTGAACTTGCAAAGTAAGTCCGTCTCATTTCCAAGAGGAGAAAGGTGCACTAACACTATATCTACCTGGACCCCTATTTTCCGTCAGTGTATCTTGTGAAGAGTTATTATATGAAGGGTCAAGTCTGAAGCTATATGTTCTGTACTGTGTATATGTGTATGAACTGTTATGCTCATTGGCACTGTTGCCGTCTAGCTGAGCATACAATGTGCAGGTTGATTATGTACCACTATCTGTTGTTATAACCACATATAAGAGGGAGAGTGTAAAGCATCCCCTTGAGGGTTTTGGAGTGCTTGTACCCTCCAATGCGCAAAAACATGGTCTGAAGACACTAGGTAATGCTTAGGTATTATGTTAATAAGTGTAGATAGCTGGAAACTGCTGTGCCCTTATTACTTCTGCACTGCAACACAGGCACCCTCTTCTCTTCTATGATGTTTCCAGATCGGGCACCCAACAATGTCCATCTCTATACTACATTTGTTGGTGGAAGCCGAAATAGAGAACTCGCGAAAGCCTCGAGGTTTCTATAATTTCAATTTGATTGCAGTGTCCTTTACTTTGTCCTATTATACTTAATGATGATGTTGCTGTTGACTTTTCCAGTCAAGTAAAATTGTTAAATTCTTGTATTCACAGGACTGAACTGAAAGAGATAGTAACTTCTGACCTTAAACAGTTGTTGGGTGCTGAGGGAGAGCCAACATATGTGAAGTACGTGAATTCCTAGTATATAGCTGATCTAATTCAAGAGTCTGCAGGCTCCAGTTTAAAAGTTTGAGATTTTGAAAAGCTGGTTATTTCTTTACTTGTAGTCATGTATACTGGAGTAAAGCATTTCCACTGTACGGGCATAACTATGATTCAGTCCTAGACGCAATCGACAAAATGGAGAAAAACCTTCCTGGATTATTCTATGCAGGTAATATTTCAATTTTCTTTACTTGAAATAGCATCTTCCGTTTTTCTTCCCTTAGATGCAGCTTCTATTCAACGAGTAAGGTTGACAACATACTCTACTATAGGCCATGTATCAAGTAACCTTTAACTTAGTAAATATTGTATTCTTATGTTTGAGATTGCCTCTGTGTGATTCAAAGCCAAATATACTCGTAGAATTCTTTAGCCTAGCATATGCCTACTTAGCATTGATTTGCTTGGCAAGAAAGCGGAAGCTGAGTTGAGTTTCCACCGACTTAAATCCCAGTTAAGAAATTATTGCTGCTTAACTTTGACATGAGTTCTGCCATGCTAGGTAACCACAAGGGGGGATTGTCAGTTGGCAAAGCATTATCTTCTGGATGCAATGCAGCAGATCTTGTTATATCATATCTTGAAGCCGCTTCAGCTGACACCAATAACCATAGCTGAAATCTATTTTCTCTTGTAGGTAACACTACATCTCTCCCATTCTTTCTCTGTTAGTTTTTCTACATTTTAATGATCTCATCTTGTTATAGCTGAAACAACATTCCGTTTCCTCCTCATTTTCTATTTATTTTTTCCAATTTGAGTACAAGTTCTGCTTTCCATGTGTAATTTTGCACATTACCTTATGCTGATTGCTAATTCCATCTCAATCCTAGCACTCATTTCCTGCAGTTTGTGGTCCGCGAAATCGTTTAACTTCATGGCAAGGAGCAACTTTAATATGCAGCCAGTGACACAGCTCGAACACGAAACTGTCTTTCAAAGGGGAGTTGCATATCTGGAAAATGAACTCTCCACATGTTTAATTTATTAGAGCCGTTTGGATGGGCTTAAAAAAAGTAACTTTTATGTATTAAATGTTTTTAGAACTTTGAAGTGCTGAAAGTTATTTTTATAAATAAGCAGTTGAGTGTTTGGATAAAAGTGTTTATGTTGAAAATAAGAGTTTGAATTTTAGGGTTAAAAGAATAAAAAGGGTAGTTTGGGAATTTAGTTAAAATATAAAGGATATAAAAGTAATTTTCATGGTCAAACAAAATGGCTTTAAGTACTTAGAAAAAAAAAGTTAGAAATCCTAACTTTTCATTTTTGACTGACTTTAAGAATTTTATGGCTTAAAGTTAACATTAGGCAAACACGTTCAAAAGCTAAAAAGGAATTTTAAGTTGGTCAAAATCAATTTAAAATCAATCCAAACGGGCTTTTACATTTCTGTCATGCTAGCTGTTAGTCAAAATTAACTTAAAGTCAATCCAAACGGGTTTTTACACTCCTGTCATGCTAGCTGTTAGTGTTACTAATAAATGTTGGTGAATAATCTGTAGTTATTATTCAAATGCTAAATAGGAAGAAAAAAAAAACTAAAAGTAAACCAGTTACTTTCCTTGCTTTACATCATATTCAATGAAACCAGTCACTTTCCCTATAAATGTGTGACCAATAAGAACAATAGCTTCTTTCTTCTTCTTTTTTTGGGTCAAAAAGAGCAAAAAAAAAACTAGTGCTTACTGTTAACTTGCCACAGTATAACAAAGTAGAAAAAGCTATGGGCATAAGAAAGTGGCACATTTCAAGTTGATAAATACTAGTACTAGGAATATATTTTTGATAGTGATGGATGTAAAGCTATGTAGGGGGAACTTGAGCCATATTATTTTATATAGTTAAAGTAAAGTTCACGAAATACTTTTGCCACATTTGCATCCATTATTTGAAAATCTTAGTGGATGTACCTACGGTAGTTTGGCCCTGGGAAAAATTTGAAAAAAACTTAGAACTAGTTTTGCATATAATTTGTCATTACTTGGCAAATATCTTCTAGAAAAAATTAGAACTTGGGTCAAGTTCTAATATTTAGGAAGTTTTAAATTTTTTATATTATATAAAAACATCTATTATTTATAATTTCAACTAATATTTTATATATCAACTTACTCTATTAACGTGGTCAATCAACACCATTAAATAACATCTCTATTTATTTTTTAGTGACAAGATTGAGAAAAAAAATATTATTTTTTAAATTTGATTAATGTATTGTTCTTGCCCATATTGTTATTTTGTTGTTGTTGATTGTTATTAATTATGTTATAAGGTTTTTTTTTAACGGAACATGTTCATTATAAAATGATAACACAAACTTGTGGTATTTTAAATAATTTTTAGAACAAACGGGTATAAAATATTATTTTTTGAAACAATCAAATATTTTTGGAAAAATTTGTGGCTAAATGCATGGTGAAATTTCATCAAAATTTTACCCAAAAATAATTTGCCAAGAATATTTGAAAATTTGAGGCTAATGACACTGGATTTGGCTTTAATTTTAAAGTCACACAAATGTTATGATGATTATGACATGTTTAAGATTGTAAATTTTAATAATTTTATAATCATGTGACGTCTGAGATGACAAATTTGTGAAGTTCTCATTAAAAAAAATCTTTTTCAAACTTTTTATGAGTCAAATAAATTAAAACAAAATAGTTTAGCCTTTTGCCTTACGTGTTGCAATTATAATAATTTAGTTGGCTTTATTTCTAGTGGAGCGTAATAGGTAGTAGTACAAATTAAAATGATTTTGATATAAAAAGAAAGGCAACAATAGTCATTGCTTTCTCTTTTGCATTCATTAAACGCACATTATCTTTATTATTATATTTTTTTACTCAGTATTTGGAGTGTGTATTGAAGTTTGATTAAATTCGCATCGTGGATTGCAGAGTCACTTTTTTAAACTTGAAAATTCATCATCAGAATATTTTTTTTCAAAAAATTAGTCAAATATTTAATCAAATGCTATTTTGAAAAAAATTATATGGACAAACGAGATCTTAAGATTACTATTTGAAAGTGAACAATTTGATCATTTGTTACAATTTGTTTTTTTAATATTACCTTCAAAGATGGTACTAGTACAAATGAACCCAAACATATAAGGAGCAATAAGATTGAGCAAATAAACATCAAACTCACAGTACAATAACAATAATATATTTAGTGAAATTTTACCAAGTGAATTTAGGAAACACAGATTTTACTATTATTTCAAGGAAGTAGAAAAATTATTTCCGATAAACCTTCGGCTTAAATGCATCAAAAACACCAAACTCATAGTATTTTCTCCAAAAAAATAAATAAATTGAAATTTGTGATTCAAAATACGTGTAACGTTGTTAGACGGTTTAGAAAAAGTAGATTCACGGACGAACAATTTGGAATCTCTAATTCCAGGTCCACATTTGTCTCTCCAATCAGTGGCTGACGCATCTTTACAGTCAATTTATTCAAAATAAGATACACCATAGATAGGTAAAAAATAAATAAAAAAATTAAGTGTCTTTTGGCCGTACGTTGCTATATATTTAGAGTGAAGTTTCACTGTGCCTTTAGTCATAAATATTTTAAATTTTGATAAAATTTTAAAAAATATTATTTTATATATGTAAGTTTTAAAAATTATGAAAAATATCATAAGTTTGTGTTATTATTTTATAATGAACATATTTGATTGCGCTATATATATGAAAGAGTATACAATAATGATGTATTTGTCAAATCAAATACCATGGTCTAATAATCAACCATTCTAATTAATTGATAATATTAGTATTAGTTGGAAATTTTGGGAAAGATTCCCATTAAAAAAAAATTACTTTATAACACAATTGATAACAGTCAACAACAACAACAAAATAATAATATAGGTAAGAACAATACATTAATCGAATCAAAAAATAAATTGCTTTTTTTTCCAATTTTGTCACTCAAACTAATTTTTTTCAAAGGAGGTAATAACAAAGTATTTTTTTTATAAAATCTTCCACATTCTACCAACAAACTTTTTTCGACAATAAATGATGAATATTTTTATAAAATATAAAAATTTAGGGTAATTTTAAAATTTTTAAAACTTTTTAAGTTTCCAAGTTTAGTTTTTTCTAGAACTTGGGAACTTGAGATATTTGTCAAGTAATAACAAATTATATGGCCAAACACTAATTTCTAAAAAAAAAAATCAAGTTTTCCTCAAAAATTACTTAAGCCAAGTGGTACCTTAGTAGACATTATATTTTCTGTCTCCGTTCATTTTGACTTGTCAACCGAGCAAGTAGATGTGTTCTTGTTTGGAGCAAAATAAAATATAGTAGTATTTTATTTTGTACAGGCTTTTGCTTTTGGATAAACGTAAAAAAAACATTTTAATGTTGGAAAAACCACAAATGAGTAAAGTATTCAAGAACAAGACAACCCCCTCCCTCGTCCTTTGGGTTTCCTAAATTTTTAATTACTCATTCCTGTTGGAAAAATACTTTCTTTTTCTCTGCATTTTTCTCACTCACTCAAACACCCTCATCTGGTTTTTGGGTATTTCTTTTCATGTTTATCTCTCACAGGCTCATGAACAGTTGTTAATCATTAATTCCTTTGATGTGTGGGGAAAAAAAAGGTACCATCTTGGCCTGTCTTTTTGCTACATTCATTTGATTTTCTGGTTTAATGTTCTATGTAAGTGCAAAGTTTCTCATTTTCCCTGGGAAAATCTTGATATTTCTGGTGTAGTCTTCAATGTAAGTTACTACTACTTCATGCCACATTGTGAATTTGTGATGTAGCTGTTTGTTTAGTCTTTGCTTTTGATTTATTCTAGATGGGGTTACTCTCATTTTCCTCTGTGAGTCTGCTAATCTACTACTTGTGCTGTTCAATCTCTGTACATTATGCTTTTTGTGGTGACAAAGTGTTGTACCCTTCTATATTTTGTTTGCTCTTCTTTTCTTGGATTGATTTTATTGTCCTGCTACAAATTCCTTTTTTTTTTTCCCTTTTGAAGTCTTGAGTAATGTGTTTAAAAATAAGGTTAGTTGACTTAAGCATCCACAAGAGCATGTGCAATTACATTATAAGGACTGTTAACGAATAACTCGGGTTTCTAAGTCTCTGAAATCATTTAATTCTTCAAGTTCAGATTAACTTGAGAATGTTATTTGGTGGCGTTGTAATGTATACATGTTAGATGGCATTTAGTTTTGCTCCGAAAAGTAGGTTGAGTTGTTGGAACAAGGATAGAATTTCTTTTAAATTTGGAATATCTTGGTCTTTCATACAACTTGAAGATGTGTTTTTTATTTATTATGTGCAGGCTCATGTCATCCAATTGAAGACCATTCCTTATCTTTGTTTCTGAAATCATGGTTTTGGGATTGAAAACTGGAACTAGGAATAGCCCATCGGTTCAAGTTGATTATCTGATCCATATTAAGGGGATTAAACCTTGGCCACCCTCACAGTCACTGAGTACACCCCGTGCTGTTCTAATCGAATGGCAATATGGTGATAAGCACTCTGGATCTACTAACCAAGTCGTGCCATCGTTGGGAACTGGTTCTGGTATTGGTGATGGAAGAATTGAATTCAATGAGTCTTTTAGACTTCCTGTGACACTACTAAGGGAAACTTCCTTTAAAGGTGGAGATGGTGATACTTTCCAAAAAAATTGCATTGAATTCCACTTGTATGAACCCAGGCGTGATAAGACTGTGAAAGGTCAGCATTTAGGAACTGCTACCCTTGACTTGGCAGATTATGGTGTTATTAGAGAGAGTTTGAGCATATGTCCCCCCATTAACTACAAGCGAACTTACAGGAACTCAGCACAGCCCCTTCTTTTCCTGAAAATTCAGCTAGGTGAGAAGAGTCGCGTGAGGCCATCCTTGAGGGACAGCTTAAAAAGAGAAGCATCAATGGACCGAAATGGATCTCTTTCTAGATTACTAAGTGAAGAATATGCAGAGGAAGCTGAGTTTGCTTCATACACTGATGATGATGTTTCCTCTCACTTATCATTGCCTGTTTCTTCTTCAACTAACGGCTCAAACTATGGCTCACCACCTCAAGGAGAGGTATAATGCTTACTTTGTTATCAATAACTTCTGCTGTGGAATCACTTATATCTGAATGGGATTCCTTTTGTATGTTACTTCCAAACTGTCGTGGCATGCATTTTAAATTAAATGCAATCTGTACAAGTTTGCATCATTTTAACATGAATGGTTGGTTGTATTATGTTGCTTTTCCAATGTGATGAAAATCTTAGCTAGTTTGATATCCAGCTGGCACATAATTGCAGGAAAGATCTGCAGGAGTAAAATGTAGCCCTGGACAAGACAAAGATGAAAATGTCCTAGATGATAAGAAAAGGCTTGGAAATATGGACAAAAAGCAAGGAACAAAATCTCCTTCAAGATTGCAAGGAAGTTTGTCACACCCCTCAACTGATTTGTCTTCTGATCTGGCTTGGATCTCAAAGAAAATTGGTGGTAGCAGTAGCATTCAATATTCAACATCTAATGTGAATAATATAACTGAGGATACTTCGAATGCCTGCATGATAATCAAACAGGACAAACAAGCACAATGTGTGGAACAAATAGTGGCCAGTGATGAAAATGGTAGTGAAATGTCCAGTCGGCAGAGCTCTGAGGAAGGCTTGATCGATGCTCATCCAGATGAAAAAGCCTGTCCAATTCCACATGTCATAGATGAGAGTAGTAACTTTGTTAACACGGTTAGTAATTTCTCCGACAATGAAATTGAAGAGCACACTTCAACTGCATCACTAAATGAGCTGTGTGATGATGCAAGAGATGCAGTTACTCAAAATGGTTTTGTTGAAGGTGAAAACAGTAAGAATTATCGGGAAAATGGTCAACTATGTGGTCCTCAAAATGGAGAGAAACACCCAGAGAAAGAGCACGAAAAAGAAATTTTGGAAAATAAAGGGAGATGCAAAAAGGATGAGTCAGTCAGTTGCTACCCTGAAGAGGATACTCAAGAACCTGTCCTGAAGAAAACTGATGCAGTTCCTGCTTACAGGGACAGTTCTGGAGCAAAGAGTAGTACTCCCCAAAATGAGATATTAAAGCAGGTGATGTCAGTCAGGTCATCACCAGAATCAAATAGGGATGGATCTGTTGGAAGTGATCAGTTTCTAGTGCAAGATACTCCAAAAGGTGCTAGAGGTTTTTCAAGCAATGAAAGAAAAGATCAAAAAGTGAGTCCTAGGGATACAACAAACATTCTTTTGGAAAGCAAAATCCATAAGCTGGAACAAAGAGTAAAGATACTTGAAGAAGAATTGAGAGAATCTGCTGCTATTGAAGTTGGTCTTTACTCAGTTGTTGCAGAGCATGGATGTTCCGCGAATAAGGTCCATGCTCCGGCTAGACGCTTGTCTAGGTTCTATGTACATGCCTATAAAGAAAATTCTGTATTTAATAGGGGAAGTGCTGCTAAAAGTGCTATATCTGGAATATATTTGGTTGCAAAGACATGTGGAAATGATGTTGCTAGGTACTTTTTAGTCCTCACTTTCTGATGTTTTATCTGCATTCAAACAAGTAGGTTCTAACTTTCTGATGTACTATCTGCATTCAGACAAGCAGTTATAGTTACTACCTAGGTGCCTGTAGAGTCGTTTTATTTATTAGTCTACTTTTTTCTTAGGGGACCAAATTTTTCTGTTTAAAAGGATTTTGATATGAAAACATAGAAGCACTCTCATGGACTCTATCCAAAGTTCTTAATTGTAATAGTCTCCAGCAATATTTACTGTGATGCCTTATCTCTGAGACCTAAATCCAATGGATGAATCTCTAGTGACTGATCCTTCAAAGCACAGATGTTAACTTCCCTCAGTTTAAAGTTTTGTGGAAATAAGTTGATGCATGCACAAGACAGTTATTTGTTTTCCTTATGCGGATTCACTTATTTTGTCTGACCACAGGTTAACTTTCTGGCTATCAAATTCAGTGGTGCTGAGAGCAACTATAACCAAATTCCATGGGCAGCAACAGTTACCTTTTTCTGCTGATACTTTGCCTGAAAAAGCTATTGTCAAGGACAAGAAGAAGAAATTTTCTCCACTTAAGTGGGAGTCTTGCTCCAGCAATGATGTCACAAATGACGATTGTGATAGTTTAGGCAATTGGGAGGACCCTGTTACATTTATAAGAGCACTTGAGAAAATTGAGGCTTGGATATTCTCCCGCATCATTGAATCTATTTGGTGGCAGGTATCTCCTTCCCTCTTTCTCTCTATCTCCGTACAACCTCCTAAAGCACAGTGGCACAAAATAAATCCTAAAGATGTCATGTATTGATTTTGAACCTAAAGAATCACTACCTATCCACTAACTCAACTCTGGTTTATTCATTTTTTAATTTTTCAGACGCTCATTCCATATATGCAGTCTGGTGCTGCAACAGAAATCTGTAATGACATGGTTCCAGAGATAAATAGATTTCGCAGTACGACGTCTAGTTCAGGTGCTGAAGAGCATGGAAACTTTTCGTTGGATCTTTGGAAGAAAGCCTTGAAAGATGCCTGTGAAAGGATTTGCCCTGTTCGAGCTGGAGGACATGAATGTGGTTGTTTGCATTTGCTCTCTAAATTGGTATGGTCTGACCACCTTTCCTTCCATATTGTACAAGCTCCTTTCGGCAATCATAACATGTGATTACCTGTCTTTGCAGTACTTCTCATGCAAACTTATAAATTAATTAAATAGTAGTTTGTTCATATACCAATTAATTGGTAAGATAGACCTCCAACCAGAACTTACTTCCACTACGGGCGTTCTTTGAATTGGGAAAGGTAGTTATGTTTAAACACCAGCATCTCCTACATATCCCAAGTTTTTTCTTTCTTTCAATGGGTTTAATGTGGATCAAACTTTGATGGTCTTGATCTTGGTCCATCTTGCTGCTAATTAACGTTCATGAAAGCCAGATAATGGAACAATGTGTGGCTAGATTGGACGTGGCTATATTCAATGCTATCCTTCGAGAGTCTGCTGATCAGATGCCTTCAGATCCTATATCAGATCCCATTAGTGATGCTAAGGTGCTTCCCATTCCAGCTGGAAAAGCTAGCTTTGGGGCAGGTGCACAACTGAAAATTGCGGTGAGAGTCATGGTTGAACTTTTCCAGTTAGAGTTTTTAATGTATATATGATTGTAAGTCTACTACTAATCTTGATGCATAATAGCAAGAGTATTGCCCTTTGTCACTTCTCTTCTTTTTTACCTCAAGAAACAAACTTACTTTTTATGAAGTTAAAAATGTTTGTCACATGGATTGCAGATAGGGAATTGGTCCAGATGGCTCACTGAACTTGTTGGCAGCGGTGGTTCCAACTCAGTAGACGATGAAACTAGAGCAGATAATGAAGATGATGGGAGTGAATATGATTTCTCTTCCGAGTCTTTCCATCTCCTTAACGCACTGAGTGATCTTATGTTGCTTCCAAAGGATATGTTGTTAAGTAGGACAATAAGGAAAGAGGTTCATCTCAAAACCTTAAAAGTGTCATGTTTATTTTGTTTGCTTTCAATTGTTCATATTTCTTTCTCCATATTGATGATGGTACTCGAACATTACTCTTCAGGTCTGTCCCACATTTGGTCCGATCATAATAAGAAGGGTTCTTAATGTTTTTGTCCCAGATGAGTTTTGCCCTGATCCAATACATGAAGTTGTACTTGAAGCTCTTAACTCCAAGGTAAGCTCATATCATCTCTTTGACTTTGTTCATTTTCCATGCTAGAGTTTGGAGTAAAGTTGATGAATTAAGCATTTGTATTATTACAATACAATGAATCAAGACTTGTAAATCAGATTTTCTTGTGCAATTTTCTCTGATTAGGATCCTTTTGATGACGAAGAAGATTCTGTCATGAGCTACCCATGCACAGCAGCTCCTACAGCTTATAAGCCACCTTCAGCTGATGGTTTATTAGGTGACGTTAGTCGCCATTCTCAGCTGAGACGAAGCAGTTCAGTGCTCAAGAAGTCATACACAAGCGATGATGAACTTGACCAGCTGGATTTGAACTTTATCATTTCTGAGGGCATTGCAACTTCACTTCTCGTAAAATCAAGTAGCATATCAAAAGCTAGCGGAAATGGAAATGCTGTTAGGTATCAACTCCTTCGGGAGGTTTGGATAAACAGTGAATAATATAATTTTGATCTCTAGAAATGTGTAAAGCAAGAATATAGCGCACTTCTTCTTTACTTCGGTGAATAAATGTTTGCAGCTAAGGCAATTGCTGTATTCCTTCTCATCTCTCATGTATATAAGAACTTCTATCCATTTATTCTTCAACAGTATTTTTTAGAACACAATACTCTCAAGATTCATATGGATACAATTGCCACAACACGAGCTAAGAAAACATGGATTTGAAATTTTACACGACAAAAGCACTTCGTAGAAATCTACATATGGAGAGGATAATGTAAGGTTGTCTAATGCTCACACCTCTTCTGCAGATAGAACTAGATTGTGCTCTCTTTTAAACAAAAATAAAACAAAAACACATGTATTTCCACCCAAAAAATAGAGTTGTTACACTCATATTTCCTATACCTATTATGCTTGCAAAAAAGAAAGAAGATCATCAGAAAGTCAGATCAGCATCCTGCAGTCAACTGTGTAGAACCAACTGCATTCCTGTGCTGAAGATGCAAAGCAGCCAAAAGGCCTTGCCATGTTTCTCCAGGTCCTCCAGCCACTTGAAAATCAAGGAGCTTTCTCTGTTTCCTGTAGTATTCTTCTAGCGGGTTGACCTAAATAAGACAGAAAGGTGATATGTATTAGTTGATGTTCTTGTTCCAACTGAGAAAATAATGAGTTTTGACTCGTACAATCAACTTTAGCATGCTGCCTAGCAACAAAATGTTAGCTGAGAAAATTTTGATCCAAGATCATGCAATTAGTTTTATAGTGCTATTAAATGAAAGAAAAATCAAACCGCATATTTAAACAAATTGATCAACAATGAATATACAATTCACATACATCACAACTGCAGGATGCATCAGTTTTGAAACATGTAGCTTTTCACATAGCAGCACAAACAAAAGTAAAACTACGTGAAGAAGATCAAGTGAGTACCAAAAGCTCCAGAACAATATGGCATAGACATATAAACCATTTCAGCATGGTTAGTTCAACTAGCAATCAGGTACTCAGTATATATAGCTATCAAACAAAAGATCTTTGATTTGATTTTTACTCAAACAAGATACTTGAAGGCCTAAAATGACATTTTGAAGCAGCACATTTGCATGTCTAATTCAGCAAGCACTAGTATTGATACACATCAAGAATGCTAAGAAGGGCAATCTATAGTCCTATTCATTGAAAGAGAGGCAGCCTACAATTCTATTCATCTCCAGTTACGACATCAAATTTTTTTCGAGTATTTGCAACTGGAAAATTTACAGCATCAAAAGGTACCTGCTCTGCATGCACATGCAGGTTCTTCCTCGAGACCTCATCCATGATACTTGAAGGCCTAAAATGACCACCCTCTGGCTGACGACTAGTACTAATTCCAGAAGCCCCCCTGCAGAGGAATTCTAGTGGTGGATAAAGCCCAGTGCCTTTATCTTTCTTTGACACCAAATCCTCCGGACATTTAAGATTCAGAACTAAATCTATGTCCACAGTTTTGTCCAGGATCTCCTGCACAGATAAACCAGAAGGGTATGTAATTTCCAACATCTGTTCAACATGAATCATTTGAAAATAAACAGGCCTCTTTGATCAAAGTCTGAGAGAATTACAATAAAATTAACTTTTGACGTATTATTAACAAGTTCTTGTATTATTCTGTCCAGAACACTAGAAGTTGACAACAACAACAACATACCCAGTGTAATCCCACAAAGTGGGGTTTGGGGAGGGCAAACCTTACCCCTACTTCAGAGTTTGAGAGACTATTTCCGATAGACTGTTGGCTCAAGAAAAATTAGTGGAGAGAAAACTAAACTTGTAACCGAGACAATACAGATCACAATAAAGTGAATAATCTGCCCCAAATACTATCCATCTAAAAATAGAGAATTAGGTTTTGAGGATGTAGAATACCACAATCTTTCACGGAGTCTTCTCATTCAAATTTATGATTTTTCAGGCAACAAACCAATTTTATATTGAAACTAATAACATTTAATTCAAAATTTCGAACAATACCTAAACAACTGAAAAAAAAGCATAAATTGATATTTATCTATTTAACACTACCATGAAACAAATAATGCTGGATCAATACGTGAAGCATGTACTTTAGATGCTGGTCTCAACCCTTGAAGGAAAAATAGTTCAAAATGAAAATGGACGGATCCACATGTTACAAGAAAAAAGTGTCACTAAATGAAGCCGACATGGATGGGGAGCCTATACTTACAGCTTGAGTCTTTGATCGAGGAATCCCATCCAAGATGAATCCACTTTCACCACTGCAATATCCTTCTTCTAGCCTCTCTGACAATAAACCAAATATAACCTCTTCCGGGACAAGTTTTCCCTGGTTGACAGCATCTGCTATCTTCATTGCGACATACATAAAATGAAAGATATTATTGGGTAAAAAAAATGAAAAGAAAAGAAAGAGTAACACGAGACTATTAAGCCAAAAAAAAAAAAAAAGTACTCCCTTATTCCATTTTTTTGAGACTGGCTCCCTTGTTCCATTTTAAAGATAAGTTACTAGTTGAGAGGTCAAAAATAACATACGTGACAAATTACTAATTGCTTACTAGTTGCTTTGTTTTTTCACTGTCATTTTCCCCTTTTCATTATTCAAATATGTTATACTCAACCCAAGGTCCTTCAAAAACAGTCTCCTTACCTCGTAAGGGGCACATACCCGACCTTCACTGGAAGTGACATAAAAAAGACAGCTGAATCAAAAAGAAGCGGTAGGGTATGGTCTGCATACACTCTAACCTCCCCAGACCACACTTGTGGATTTCACTGGGTATGTTGTTGTAGTATAGTGCAATGTTTCTACTTATGTAAACTATAAGTTAAAAGCAGAGATCAATCATTTAATTGAGCCAACAATTAAATGTTTTGACACTAGTTTATTTTTGACAGAGGAAGTAATAGAACTAAAAATAAAACCAGCTCAATCAAGCTATTATACTTCAATTCTGAACTAGCATGGATCAATTATATGTATCTTTTGATATTCAATTCCTCTGTTCAAGCTAATTTATTTCTATTATTTAACAATTTTTCAAAAATAAGACCAGCTAATAACTAAAAGAAACAATTTTTCTTTTCATTTTCCATAGCAGATAAATTCAAAGCTCAAACAAACAGAAATTCAGAAGAAACTGAAACCTGCTTGTAGAGAGAAGAACGAGGATGAAGCTCTTGACGAACGAGTGAACCCATGGAAATATGAGGGACATCTAGAAGCTTCGAGAGCCATTGAGCATACACGTGTCTCTGTGCCATAGGATCACCCATGATCACCCACTGCACTCCCCTTCGAGGAACCGATCCCTCAGATTCCTCCATTACACAGTAGTTCCGGTTCTGATACTCTTCGTATTCGTAATCATAATCTGCTAGCTGAGCCGCAGCTGATCCGTATGACCGGAGAGATTCATTCCGAATAAGTGACTGCGATGCCGCTCTAATACGGCTGAGCAATGCCATCGCCGGCCGGAAAAATAATCTACAGAGAAGCTCTATATAGCCGCCCACTGAGAAAAAAAGGGTTTCTGTAAAGAAAGCAAATTGGGGTTTTAGAGAGACGAAGATGGCAGGGAGTGAAACATTGTCCCTGAAAGTGGGATTTATTTACGACAATGCCACGACTTGTGTGACACGTGTCAAGCATCAAGCGTTGGAGGAAATTGTATTTGTCGTGGTTAACGAAGGAAATTACAGTCCACACGCGTGGGAGACAAGTTAAGTGCAACGTGTCGAATGCAAATTAGTTCATCCACCGCGTCCACCGGATTTGCATGGACATGCACCTACTTTACCATCAACTTACTCTTCATCACAATACATGGGATAAAGATAATAGTTTCGAGATAAAAAAAATTAATATTAAATTTTGAGATATTTTATTTAGTTATTTATAATAAAATTGTGGGATTACTATTTTGTATAAAAGATGGGATAAAATAATCATATGAAATATTTATGGTGTCTTTTGTATTAAAAATAGCAAATCAAAAACAATAAAGATGAAAAAAAAAGAATTATCCGAGTCCACAAAATTTACTGTGTGTCCTTAAGGTATTTAATTCCCTCAATGCACCAGAGATTATGGATTATTTTCTTTCAAGATAAAATGGATAAACTATTACAAAAATAGAGGTACCTCAAACTTCTGTAATTTCAATGAACTCAAACTTCAGCAATGAGATCACACACAGACTTGATCAATTTTGTTTGTAAAAAATGTATGCAAGAGAAGAAAAAAATTCGATGTTTAAAAATGAGAGAAAAATTCTATATTTATAGACAACAAAGGATAGTGTGAAAAAGCGTTTATTGTGCCTTATCGAAAATGTCACAATCCTTTGGAAAAGTCACAACTTTTCGCAAAGTCACAACCTTTCAAAAAAGTCATAACTCTTCAAAAAAATCATAACTTTTTGAAAAAGTCACAACCCTTCGTAAAAGTCACAATCTTTCAGAAAGGTCGCATCCCTTTGAAAAAGGCACAACCTTTTAAAACAGTCACAACCCTTTATAAAAAGCACAATCTTTTGTAATTGCTGCAATCCTTTATTTTTCATTCACACCTTTAAAACTCAATAATTTCAATCTTTGCTTATACTATCCCGTGTATCAAAAGATATCTAATAATTGAATTAATAATTTTTGAATTATTTAGTACTTACAATGGCTGGTTTGTGTGATTCTATGAGAAATATACAACCATAACAAAGCTATATATGCATCGTCAATCCAAACAAGTTGATGAGGTTCGTTATGTAAACAATTTCTCTATCTCTTATATGATAGGAGTAAAATTTCTGTAATTCTACCATTTTCAAATTTCACTTAGGATCACAATGGATATGTTGTTATTATTGTAATCCAAACAAGTTGATAAGAGGTTTGTTATGGGAACCTGATTTGATGAAATGTACAGAGTATAATGCATAATTAACATGTCTTTAGTTTGAAATTGGTAATTAAACTTAGACAAATTTTGTATTTTTAATTTCAATTTTTGGTCTTTCTGAAAGGACTTTGGGAAAGAGTTTTTTTCAGCTGAACCCCATGTTTGTTGTTTTGGTTGTTCTATAGTATAAAATATACTATATAGCAAAATTATATATATATATATATATATATATATATATATATATATATACTTCCTCCATCTCATTTTAGTTGTCATGTTGTGCTTTTTGAAAGTCAATTTGACTAATTTTTAAAGTTAAATTATATTACCTTAACTCAATATTATAAAGTAAAAAATTAGATATTCAAAAAATATACGAAAAGCACTATAAGTCATAATTTTTTTCATATCAATATGATAAAAGAATATGTTTTAAATGTTAGTCAAAGTTTATATAATTTGACTCTCAAAAAGAAAATCATGACAACTATAATGTGACGAAGGGATTGTGTATATATATATATACTAACTATATGTTGGAACATTAATTAACAAGTTTGGGCCTTGTACGTAGCTGTAGTTATAGGACTAGTATAATTAATATTAAGCTCTGAAATTTGTGTTATGGTCAAATTTATAGTATATGAACGATCTATTTGTTTAGCTACACTGAAATGAACCGTCCAATGCATAACACGTTCAACGAAATTAAATAACACATACATGGTGTGAAAAATGACATATTAACTAACAGCCATGCATGCTTCATATACCCAATAATCATGCCTATAATTAGGGCTGTACATGACAAATCGATAAATCACACCAAATCGACAAACCGAACCAAACCGGAAAAAAAACCGACTAGTGGTTTGGTTTGACTTGGTTTGGTGTTTGGAAAAAAAACCCGACCATTATAGGGTTGGTTTGGTTTTAACTAAAAAAAGTCAAACCGAACCCAAACCGACCCGATTATAGATATACTACTTTTAAATTATGTTATACATAAAAATATTTATTAAAATGTAATTTATAAAAAAAAATTAAAATTTTTCATAATTTTTGTTTTCTTTCTTACATTTAGATTTGGACTTGAGAAATCCATCTAAATAATATACAAAAAAAGCTCATCTTATAAAGTTATATTATAAAGTTAAAACTTCAAACAGTGTTTTGTCTCCATCTTATATGTTCATATTTTGTACTAGAACTCTTTTTAAGAAGCACTGCTCTGTGCTTTTTATTAGATACTATGAAAAACCCGAAAAACCCGAAAAAAACCGAACAACCCGAGAAAAATTGATATCGAAAAATCCGACTTTTATTGGTTTGGTTTGGTTTATAGATTTAATAATCCGACACAAATGGTTTGGTTTGGTTTGTAAAAAATTCGAACCAACCCGGTCCATGTACATTCCTACGTATAATTATAGCAACAGCCAACATATATAAGCACTATATTTTACTAATTATCAATTAATAAACTAGAATATATAAAATGATAATTAGTCATTTGATATAACAGAAATTATTTAAATCTCAAAATTTGAAATGTGCTGTATAAATTGAGACGGAACATGAGTAGTATTTAAGGGCTGAGAAAACTACTGTTTTAGTAGTTATTTGACGGTTTCCTACAGCCGCCCATGAACAAAAAAAAAAGAAGCAATTACTCCAAATTGACTTTAAAATAATCTACTCCAAATTGACTTTTATCTTCTTCTTCTTCTACACAACTTAGAACATTCTCAGATACTTCTATGTTGTTTCCTTAATTTCTTGAAGCCTAACATGTCAAAGAAAAATTTGATCAACCAATAACCAAACACACCACGCGTTATTTTACTTTTCTACTTCCAAACATACATATATATACTATAGGGTTTCTTCTCAATACCTAGTTCAATTCTATTCTGCCTTTCACTCTTCTTATTACAACGAATAACTCACAAGATGGCATATAAGGTAATTATGTCTTCAATTTTTCTCTCGTATATTTTAAGAAACTCATAATCTCTGTTGGTTTAAGAGACTCTTTATCGTGATAGATTTTGGAAAAGAATATATTATCCTTTTAAGATTGGAAAAACCTCGGATTACTTCTTCTTTGGAAAACTTTGTTTGCTTTCGCTTCGAGGATTAGGCCTAGTTGAATCCTTTCTTTTCTTTATTTGTGATACATAGTGCCTTGTTATAATTAAGAATGGAAGGATACAACCAACAGTTGTACAAACGACTTTTTGACCACCTAGATGAGAATGGAGATGAGAAAATATCAGCATTGGAGTTGCAACAATGCGTACAATTGATAGGCAGAGACATGTCGTTCGATGAGGCTGAGGCTGCGATAGCGGCCCATGACTCAGACAACGATGGACTATTGGATTTTGGCGATTTTGTGAGTTTAGTGGAAGACAGTGGGACGGAAGAAGAGAAGGAACACGAGTTGAAGGAGGCGTTTAGGATGTATGAGATGGAAGGTTGTGGATGCATCACGCCGGAGAGTTTAAAGAGAATGCTTGATAGGTTAGGGGAGACGACGACCGTTGATGAGTGCAGAGGGATGATCGCGAGATATGATATCAATGGTGATGGTTTGCTCAATTTTGATGAGTTTGTCATCATGATGCGTTGCTAGTTACATATCAAGTTCATCGCTCGATATCTTTGAAGAGTACAAGCAACACAGTTTGTTATTAGTTGCAATTTCTAGACTTTGTTGCTTCGTTAATTTTGTATTGGTAAATACATTATTTCAAGATATTTCATTTTGATTCATCACTTTGTTATGAATTATATTCGGTTATATATACATTCTCAATATTAATTGCTTTAGTCTAAATACATTTACGGAATAATCTTGGGAAATTTACATATATGTGCTATATTAATTAAAAAACTATTTACCATCTATAGCAATAACATTTTTTTCACTTGACAATTATAATATATTTATAATAAAATTTTAATACATATTAAAGAAAATAATTTATAAAACACATAATACATTCATCATATATATTAAAATATTTATAATACATTGTCTTAAATTCTTAATCAATCGATGGCCCAATATTAAACGGGTCGATCAACATGAGTTTTTATAGGGGAAATGACATGGACTAGCAAACATATACTAGTTAATTAATTAATATATATAGTTATAGTTTAAGTTAATCCTACTCGCCAGTAACCTTTTCCAGTAATTAATATACATAGCTATAGTTGCTAGGGGTATATCCAAATTTGTATAATTAAGCTCTCAAGTGTATAGATTCAGAATTTCCTAATTTAATCAATTCAGAATTTGTATATGCTTACCCTAGCATGTATATAATTATAATATTGATACATTTGATTTGTATAAGTTTTAAAAAATTATAAAATGTATAAATACAGAATTTGTATATACTTATCATGTTTGTCTATTGTCAGCGAATTATACAAACGGATTTGTATATTGGCAGCGAATTATACAAATAGTTGTTATAGCTATAATTATGAAATGTAATTACTCAAACGATAGCTATTTCGGCCTATCAAATTTTAGGACTAAGCTATTTATAAAAATTCTACATTTTTATTCAATCAAAAAATAACAGTAAATTCAACATACAATTGATCCGTCAAGATGCCCAAACATGACTATATTGCGTACCATATGCTTATAACTAGACTTATAAGAAGTGTGTATGTTTGGTGTTTATGTGTGTGTATATATATATGTAGGTGTTCATTCCATTCACAATTTTGTTTTCTTCGTTAGGTTGAAAAGTTGGTGAGTCAAAAATGTAGATTGATAGTTGAAAAATCTCAACAATCAAATTTTACTATTTTTTTTTACCAAGAAACCTAACAAAGTTTGAATTTTGATTTCTAATCGATGTCATCAATGACATCAAAGGGAATAAATTTTTCCTATAAATAGGACATTCTTGCTCATTGTTAAACACACCAAGATAGAGAGAAAATATTAGAGAACAAAGTGAGGCATTCCATAGTCTATGAGAAAATAGTCTGTGAAGAAAAATAAAGTGTGAGCAATATCTTACTAAGGTGAAAAATCAAAAGAGTGTTATTCATTTTGAGTGTGTTGTGGTCACTTTGAGTATTGTACTCGTGACTACTCAGTGTAAAATTTCTTACTATAGTGATTTCAGACTATCAGTTGCTCCCCTTGGCCTGTAATTTTTCCTTATTTAAAAGAGTTTTCATGTAAAAGTTTTGGTGTCATTATTTTTTTATTTTATTTCAGACCTACGGTTAATGGGTGGAGGATGATTGTGTTAACCATAATAGGTCACTAAGAAAAGGTCTTCACCCCTTGGGCTTTTCTCAATTTGTTTCTTTGCTTTGCAGTCTTTTAATGTAGCACACTTATAGTAGTTCATGTTATGTCACATATATACACACAAAATAATAATCAGGATGGATCCAAAAAAATTATGTGTCTCTATACAATTATTAATGTAACTTTTATTTTTTTGTCACAAAATTTGATAACTTAAAACTTTTTATAACATGAAAAAATAGTGAAAAGAGCAAACCTCAAAAATTGAGAACTTTTGATTCGCTTCTCACCATTCTTGTTCCACGTCCATGAATCATTTGTGAGTTCCTCTCCCATCAGTTCATAGATAGTTTTTATTGGCTGAATTTTCCTGATTTTAAATTAAAAATACTAAACTTAAAACTGTGAACACAAACATATAAAATAAAACGGAGGGAGTACTTACTTTGTATGAGTTTGGATCAGAGGAGTGATCATGGGTAAGGTGAATGTATGATGAATATTATCTGACATCATGGATTGTTGCTGCAGATCAATCCATTCTTGCGGTGCCGCAATTGTTGCTGGCTCATACACTAGCGTTGTAATTGAAGGTGGAAGAGGAGAAGGAAGAAAGATTTGTTGGTTAAACGGGGCTGACTGAAAGGGTTCTAATAACTGTTGGTTATTGTTTTGGTCCATGATTACCTGATCAACGATTATAGGAACCGAGGTTGTTGGGTTGGTGATCTCAACTGGAAAGTTCATAGGGAAAATTTCAGGAAACCAATCAAACTTAGTCATATCAACATCTGAAAGTTTGTCAAAATTCCAATCATCATTTACAAAATTCATTGACTCCATGCCTAAACATGGAGCTACAACATTATTTGGTTTATGAATGTTACAGCTTCTTACAATCGCGCCTATATCCCAATCCTTATCGTCATATAAAAATAAAAGAACTAACTGAGTAAAAAAGATGTTTGAGTGGGTAGTAAATTACTGGGATGAAGAAAGCTAAACAAAATTTGTTTATTATATAGAAAAGCTAAGGGGTACCTACCCATCCCCACATCCACATTCACTTAGCATTTAATGCACATCATTTTATTTTTATGTTATAGGGTGAGTAGGATTGGCATGTACATGGGAAGAAGACAAAAAATAATCTCATGTTTCAAATATTTTCACAAGCTATATCCTTGTTCGAAGTAGCCTTCACATTTTTCTTGAATAATGTATTTTACACCTTTCACATTAAAAAATATATAATGTTTTCACATTAGAAAATCTTATATATCATATATATATAAATATATAAATAAAAGAAGATCCTTAATTCGGTGATGTGGCACTCTCTTGGGTCAAAATTGATAATTTCTAATTTCTCCTTCTAATTTTCCATTTATAAAGCGCTTTGCAGGAAAAACCATAAACTAATAGTCGCATCCTCTGACCACGGTCGGTTGCCTCTTTATTGTGGTTTTTCCTACACAAACATTACGCCCTTCCTCAAATAAAGTTTTCCTACCTTTTTAATCCCACGACTGCTCCTCTATCTTAGGGTGGAGCTTGGAAGAATACATCAAAGAATAATTTCATTCACAGTCATAAGCTATCTCTGATTTTGCACAATGCTCGAGAGTTTTTCTGTTGGATAGTTTCATTCAATTGAGTTCGGAAAAATAATATTTTAGAAGATCAAATAATCACTAATAGGATATCACTAGGTGATCGAGTATAAATTGAAAATTCTCCATTCCAAGCATATAGTTAAATTATTAATTCTTATAATGGTGTTTTGAGTTTATTTTAGTTGTAGTGCGGATGAAATATAAAATTAAATAGGAGGAAATCTTTAAAATTGTTGATTTGATTTGATGGAATAAATTACTTCAAGCATAGATTTGTTCTTTTCTTTAGTATAAGTATTTTTTCTTCCTTCAATTAAAAGTTTCAGTTTATTTTCAAAGCTTGTATCTTTCATAAGTATGAAACATTATTATTATGTTAGTCATTTAAGGTTTGCTTGAAATTAGATAAACGAAATCAAAGAATGAAAAAAAATCATAAGTAGGAGAGGAGAGAACGAACTAATACTACAATTAATATTACGAAGATGCAAGTATTATTCATCACTTAACTTTTATAGTAAAATTCATTTGGGCAAAAATGATGAAAAATTGACACCTTACAACTTAGTTGAAGAAAAGATTGCCCAACAAGTGGAAGATGAAAGTTACCTTCAGCTATTTATATCTCTATAAACAAGGGACAAAGAATGCTTACATGATACCTCTTTTAATTCATGATTTATATAAATATCACACTGATACTCGCACATTTTATTGTGCTTTTCTCTTAAGTGTCTCATGTAAGATACCAAATTGTCGATCTGAAATAAAATTAAATAAAACGTACGTGTATCTTTCCTCATTTGAACTTTCTTCACTTTCCGAATAAAATGAGGCTAGAGCCCTAATATTCATAAATTTATGAACCCATCTATAAGATTTAGACCTTTTCTTTATTTTCTATATATCTTTTATTATTCCTATCTTTCTGCATTTGGATGACACTCTGAAGAAATGCAGTAAATTATAATTTTGTTCTATTTTTTCACCAATTGAGAAACGACGGAAGAAAAAGAAATGAAAAAAACGTAAGTACATGTATTGATATCTTTTTCTCCTTATCATTGCTAAAGTTCACTCTTTTAATCCTACAAGACTTAAATTTAATCTCTGTGTGTGTATTTTCTCTCATTTATGCTAAACCAAAATAGTAGTACAGATTCATTTGAAAACATTATAGTAGTACCCTTCCCATTTATTTAGTTTCTAAGGTCATTATATAAAAACTCATCCCGTTCAAGTAGTTTCTTGGTTTGCTGATTTTATGAGTAAAACATAGAGTTTTCCGTGTTTTGCTTTTATGCAGACTTTACAAAATTAGTAATTTTGATTTTTTGTTCACGTGTCTATACAGACAAAATTATGATACTTTCGGTTGATGACTACCCAACTTCAAATCAGAGTGTTTTCAGTGCCCCATGCCACCAAAAGTTCTTGACATCACAAGAAAGTTCATGAATACATCGTTAAAATCTTGGTTAAATGCGATGAAAACTCAAGGGTATTAAACAACTCTGTGCTAAAATTGACAAGGAGGAATGGAAGCCACACTCTGTGTTCTATACAAGACATAAGCGATCACTCAGAGTACTTCTTTCGTGAATACCAGACATAAGAGTGATTGGTCAACAGTCATAACACGAAATCGTAAATCTCATAGTCTTAGGTACTCATGATATATGAATCGGAACATTAGGGACATAATCATGAGCGAGTTTCGATGTAAATTCCTCTGTCCTTATCACAACTTATTTGTTGGCTCGTGATATAGATATACAAGTATCACTTTTGATGTCCTAATAGAATTATCTTCATCGTATTAGAATAAGTACAGGTGGAAAGAAAAAGAGTTGCAATCAACTTTGTGATGCAGACGAAAATCTTTCCCGCGGCTTCACCAAAACAAAGGGAAACTGACTTACAGGTGATTAAGCTAAATCAATTTTGAAATAAAAATACTACTAAATAATTATTTTGCGATCATGAAATGTTCAAAACGGATCCTTCACCCTATACTTGAAATATGTTAGATTTGCTGCACACTTAACCAAATGGTTGTTTTTACTAAAAAGATACAAGTCTATAATTCTTGCAGAGTACTTAATCTGTACCACCTTTTTTGGATATATTTGCAGCATGTAAGATATATTTGTTCATTGTAATACATTATTCTTCCAGAATTATATTATGGCCTTTGTTAAATCGATTGTTTCATTCTCTTTTCAAGTATATCTATGTTTCAAATATAATTAAGTGGTGAACTTGAGGGACACTTCAAAGATTTTGAACTGCTACTATTTTTTAAAAATTGATTCCTCACCTTCTTCTTTAGTTTTTTCCCCTCGCAAATAAAAGAACACTTTTCCATTAATGCAACTAACAATAATGGAAGTTACGAGATATAAGATATACCAAATGTGCATAGTGTCATTTCTGTTAATCAATACCCAATTTGGTTAGAATATAAAATCTTCCTCTGCTATTGAAGGTAAGGAGAACACAAAAGTATTTTCTTATACATTATCAGATCACTAAATCTGATAAACTATTTTCTTATCTTTCCTTTTTAATGTCATCACAGATTGCATATAATTTGTTTTCACAAAAACTAATCTTTTTATGTCATGATTCATGTTGAAGCCTCAATGGGAGAACTCAAAAGGATTTCTGCTTTCTTGAGCTATTTTTCCCTGTGGACTTTGGTAATATAGCCAAAAGTTCTTTCCTTTAACGGAAGTTGAATGATATCAGTTGAGTTCTCAACTTGTTTTTTCAATGTCTTTTAACCTCTGTTTAAGAAGGTCATAAACGACTTTACAAAGAGCATTTGTTTGGCTTCCTTGAATGGGGCACACTAATATAAACACATTGTTATCATCTGATATTCAATGATTTTACTTTAAATTCCTTCTTTTCCTTCTTCAATATCAGCTTTTACCTCAGCAATTAAAATTACTAGAAAATAGCTACCTCTTATTGTTGAATTTTATAGCTAGCTCAAATGATTTCAATGGAAAGTCTTACCTTAAACTTGTAGAGTTTTACATACAAAATTGACTATATTGTTGTTACAACTCTATTTACTAGCCAAATATGTGTGTTCTTAATAATGAGGGGAGAATGTATGTTCAACCTTCTAACATAATTGTCTCAATTTCCTCATCTTATTTGTTCTTCATATATTGAGATAGGACATTTGTCAAAGTTTGCTGCTATTAGTGTCAAAATCGGAGAAAATGAGCTGTAGATTTAAAATGGTTATAAGGCTTTACATAGCATTTGAGTTTGGTTTTTTTCATTGTAGACATAATGTATCTCCATGTGAATTGAAAAACTGACTCAATGCCATAAAGCAGATGGAAAAAAGCTATAAGTGTTAAAGACAATGGCATCAAACTTCATAGTAGAGTGGTGCATCCAAAATGGGCATGTGATCTTCATACTGGAGGACTCAACGGTGATTGTCACTCAACATGCTAAGAGACCAACCCACTTCTAACTCACAAATGAGAGCGGTCTTTCAAAGTACTTCCCAGATGCTAGGCCATTTCAATGTGGGATATCCAATATTGCTTCAGGAAAGTCAACCAAGTTAAGATATGTTAATGTAGTTGCTGGTTTGACAGAATATGCAACTAATTAAGACCAAGCTAAGATGTGACATACTCTCCAGCAAATACCGTCAACCGCTAAGAGGTATTTCTTCCTGGATAAGTAGCGGATGCCAAGTTTCAGGCGAAAGTGATTCAGACGACTTCTATGTTAGTTAATGCAAGTGCCCTCGATCTGATTAATGGTTGTTTTTAGATGGAGTGATAAGTCTTTTTATCATCAAGTAACACAACCATGTAAATGTAATGATAATAATAATAATTAAAAAAATTGTTTAGGAGAAGTCCATTTTACAATAAAGAATTCATAGTTCATCGGTAGCATATTTTGAATACAGGTATAGAGAACTCCATCAGACAACTAATTTGATCATATTAACTTGGAGAAGATGCTATGAAGATTTATCATGAAACACCACTAACAATCAACGTATTTAGTATATAATGTATTCAATCAACGTATAAACATCTCCTATTGATCACAAGGCTAAAACAAGTTGTTCATGGTTGTGCGAAGCGCGAACAAGTTATTTAGTATATAATGTATTCCCCCTCACCCCAACTTTTCTAACTGCAAATTCTCCAACAATTATGACCTTTCTAACGAATTTAATCAGGGATTCATGCGTGTAAAGCAAAGTATCCTTGCTATCTATAGCCGACAACCAAATCAATGTTTTGTTTTCTTCGTTTAAACTTGTAGAATGTTAATAGAACCTTAAATGAAACCTCTCGACTACAAATGATTTTGATTAGTGAAGTTCAACGTTTAGAATAATTAATAAAGAGAAATTATGAACTTGTAAGTTGTATGGATATTGACAAAAAATCAAACTCCATATTATTCCTTGTCTAACTGTTACTACAGTATGAAAGAATGTCAGATAAATAACAGCTTGTAAATTAAAGGCCTTGCGAACTCGTCATAAACCTTTTGCGACCTTAATTTGCATATTAATTTCAATATGTTTTTAGTTTGGGATAATACATAAAAATCCACTTAAATTATTGTGAAATTTTCAATTGCACATCTAAATTACATGAAAATATCTATACATGCACATATCCTAAACCAAACAAAAGGGGTCTCAATGTCTTTTTCATTCGATTCTTTCAAACCCAAATTAATCGGACCAACCAACCTGGGTTGTCGTAGGATGGTTGAGATTCCTCCAACCTTAATTAGAGATTTTAGGTTCGAGTCCCTGGGAAGGGAATAAACCTTGTTGGTAGCACTGCCACCTAAAATGGGCTCTACAATGCGCGAATTTATATTTAGTCGAGTCCTATGTGGGTACTGGACAACGACTGAGAAATAAATTACAAATAAATGTTAGTGTGGCATTTTAACATTTTATTAAATTACAATTTTAGCAATAGTCCATTGATGGCATCTAATGCCATCTTTATTCTATTTTGCATTAGTGCATATATTACTCAATCCATTATGTAGTGGTGCACTAAATGATAATTTCTTTTAACATAATTATCACTAGTAAGTGGTGCACTAAATGATAATTTCTTTTAACCTAATTATCACTAGTATGTGGTGTACTAAATGATAATTGTGCAATAAATGTTAATGATGACATTCCATTATTTTTTCATCTTTTGAATGCTTTCCTCTCCTATAAATAGAGAGGTCTTCTTTGTTTTGAAATGGAAGAAAACATTGAGTGCATTAAGTTTGTCAAAAAAGAGAGTTCTTATTAGTTGAAGGGAGGTGTTCTTTTTTGTGGAGCTTTAAACTCAACTCTTGTCCAGAGTTTGTTGAGTTACATTTTGTGACAAGGTTATTGTATTCTGGAGGGGACAAGTCAAGAGGACTACTGCTGGATCGGTAAAAAGATTTGTTGCAGTGGACTTGAATCTCTTTAAAGAGAGCGAGATATCCGCGCCTCAGCCAAGAAGTGAATTTATTTTTTTCATTTTATTTTTCAATTGTAATTTGTAATCTTGTAATTTCACCAACAATAAATAATCAATCGGACCTCATCGTCTCTATATATAGTCTAACCCCCTTAAGGATGGTTGAATTTTCACTTTATTATCTTTGTAGTATATACTTTAATGGAGCATGAATTTTTCAATCTTTTTGATCGATGAAAATATTTTTTGCATCTAATATACTTGAGGAGCATGTATTTTTCTCTTTTGTTTTAATTATATGTTCTATAAATAATGCTTAAATTTGACTTTATTCCTTTTGGGGAAACCTTGATTAGGTTAAAGAGATGTTGAATGACTTAGAATTCTTGACTTTGTGCATTGTTATTGAGACTTGAGAGACGATGAGGTTCCAGTCCATTTGGGTACTCTGAAAAAATCAAATGAAAAGCTCTTCCTTTTTTTGTTCTAGTACTATAGGCGTGTGTATGCCTATGACATGTTATAACTCTTTTCTTTATCAGATAATTAATGAAGGAGAAAAATGATACAAAAAATAAGTCTGGGGGTAATCCTTTTTAGTTCTTACTACCTAATGCAATTTCTTAAACGAGGCCCGGAATGAATATAAAAGTAAGAGAAAAAGCTTAAATATGTCATCGAACTTTGATAAAAGGCTCATTTATGTCATCCGTTAAAAGTTTGGCTCATCTATGTCATTGTCATTTGAGAAAAGGTTCATCTACGCCATTATTTCTTAACTCCGGTTTTGCAAAACCACCCAAATAATTTTTAACACTTTTTTATTGGAGTTTTGAATCAAATACTCTTTTTGCTTCTTCTTCTTCAAGAACACATGGAGAATACCAATGAAAGTCAATTTTTTTTTTCATATTAGAGATTATATATTTTCGTGTTAGTCGGCATTTTTCCAACAATATAATCGTACAATATCCACGTCCCTATTGTTAGAAGAAACTAGTATACGTACCCGCGCGATGCACAAATAATATTAAAATATTATTTCTAATTTTTTTTGATTGTGATGTCTTGTTCGGACACATTAAATACTCCCTCTCTCCCCATGTCCCACCTCATCCCCCACCCCCTCAGCTCGATAATAAATCTATATGAATAGAGACAATGAATCATGTTTTAAATTGTTAATATATAATTATCAAGTGTTCTTCTTATTAATATAAATCAAATCTAGTTATTTTGTTTACACCTGAATTTCTAGATTTTTTGAATTTTTATTTTGTTATCCATGTAACACCCCAAAAATTTTCGCTAAGATTCGGATCATTTTTCATGTACGTATAGGATCGTACTCGACGATTTTAAAGTGAATGCATGAGTTAGGATTAATTCCTAAGTAATTTAAGGGTATTATATGTGATTTAGGATCATAAGGGATCCCTAAACCCAAGCCAAGTCCAAAGAATTCGTCTCGGCTAAGTTTCCGAATGAGTTCGTATAAGGGTCAACTTCCAACGACCATATCTCTTTGAATATAACGAACTGGGTGGACCACGACCTATCAAATTAAAGGTCTTTGAGTCTTATTTCCAACACTACCAAGATTGTATTTTTATGAATTCGGAGTCAAAAGTTATGCTTGGTCGAACAGCGAGGACCTGCAGCGAACTTTGGCCGATTTTCCAAATTTTGTAGGGATATTTTGGTAAAATTACCTAATATCTATATACACAACTGGACGCATTTTGGATCATAATTTCAGTCTTTTGCCTCTCCAAACAACCCTAATCTCCATCCCCTTCTCTCTCAAATTATCTCCAATAAAATCCTCTCAAACTCAAGGATTCAAGTTTCCCATTGAAAACCTAACATCAAGGTTTCTTCAAAATCTACACTAAGATATGTAAGGCTACTAAAAACCCGGATTGAATTCACCATGTGCCCTACATCTTCTTTGAGATTTAATTTTCATAGGAATTGGGTTTTCTTGATAGATTTATGTCCTAATGAGTTCATACATCTATTAACTTGATTTTGTTATGTTGATATTGATAAGTTGAGAAATTGATAAATGCTTCATATTTGATATGAGTTGTTAAATAATTTTTGTTATAAACTTAAATATTTGAGTATCTTAAATTGTTGAGCTGCATTAACTTGGAATCCGTTGGTACGTTACAGTTTAATTCAATTAACAAATGATGGAGCATAAAAAGAATACTGAAATGTTGGTTAGGATGTTTTCATTAATTTAACACCTTCACAGATTCAAATTGCTAGAAACAAGATGGGGACAATATTTAATTTAACCTTTTAGTTATACAATATGAACCCAATCTCTGTAAGTTGTTGCCTCAATGGAATGCTATTAGCATTATGAAATTAATTTATATTTAAGAAAAAGTTATATTCCTATTAGTATATTCATATAATACTTCCACTTTAATATATTCTAATAATATAGAAAAAGTTAAACTCTATCATTATTAAATTTCTAATTTCACGTGAAGTGTTTGGTTTGGTATGGGACAAATTTGAATAGTTATTAAATAATAATTTTTGGCAAAAAAACATTATGGAAAGACATTTTTTCTACTCAAAGATGATGACAGAAAGTAAAGTAAGCAAGCACTTGACATATGAATTGACAAGGTCCAAATGAGACTGGTCGATATGATTAGATTGAATTGATTGGATAGAGTTTTACGAGCATTGAGTCTTGGGAGGAGTATCGAGTACCGAATTGGGTAAGAGTAAGTAATAACTCGAATTCAATAACTACGTCGGCAAACGTAAGAAGAGATTGGACCGTTAAAGTCGGATGTTTCCCAAATTATTGTCCTGATATAATAGGACTTGATTAGTTGTGGATCCATGATTTGTTGATTCGTTCTTACCCTGGCAAGGTATGAACGAACGTGGCAACAACGTCGTCTTGTTGTACTATCACTGGCTCATAAGTGATGGTTGTCGGATAAGAGAAACTCTCATATAGGTCTTAATAGTACTCTGAGTCGGATTGATATGGATTGGGTTGGATTGTATGTGATTGGTCTTGTCTAAATCATATTTTGTTTAGACTCAGGACATCTTGATTGAGGTGTACCTTCTTCTGAGTTGAGATTCTGAGTTGATTCGATCCCACCTTGATGCATGTTTCATTCGGCTATTTTACATACTCGTACATTCCACGTACTGACGCCATTTGGCATGCATTGTTTCATGATGCAGAAACAGGTACTAGAGGTCATCAACAGGCGCACCGTTGAAGATCTATTCATTTCCAGCTAGTTGGTGAGTCCTCCTTGTTTCCGGAGGATACCGTAGTCATCTTTTCAGCTTCGAGTTAATTTTCCTTTATTTTAATTTGTGGTAGCCATGAACCTGTCATGGGAACCTCTTATATTGTTGATAGAGGTTTCATAGACTAGAGTGTGGATGATGTTGAATTATTTCGTTGTGACTAGTTTTTTTTTTCTAGTTGTTGAATGGAGATGTGGTTGGCCTTTGGCCTTATTATGAATAGTATTCATATAATTTAGTCTTTCGCTAATAGAATAAGACTGAATGGAAGTGTGATTGGACCAAGTGGTTCGCTTGAAGGCCAGCGATGATTTTCGAGTGTCGGCCACGTCTAGGGTACCTTCTCGTGGCGTGACAATCCACATCTTTTCAATTTAAAATTTATGGACAATAATATGTGTATTATCTAATTACTTCATTATATTTCTAAAGTATTATCTCCCCCCCCCCTCTTTACATATATTTTTCTACTATATTTTAATTACTTTTTGCTAGTTTGACTTTGAATGTTTTTTTTTTGTGTGTGTGTTACACATAATAAGTAGTTGAGTTTTCTTATTTTTTTTTATTTTAATATATAAAAAGTTGAGTTTAAATTTAAGTTACTTAAATTTTTATATTTTAATGCTAATTGAATTCATTATTTTGGAGATAACTACACTATTTTTCTGATAAATTGAGGAACTTATATTTTTTTTCTTTATAATTTTAGGAGAATTCTAACCAACTTAGTATCTATTACAAATATATAACTCAAATATAAATTGAAATTAGTGGTAAGTTTCAAAATTATCTGTATGTCTGATAAGATTATCAAAATTCAAAGAGTCTGAATTTAAATACATACTTATTATATAGTTTCAAATCATGTACTATTAAATGTATTTTTTAGAACACTTCACTCATATTAATTCAGGTTAAAAAAAAACTATTTACACATGCAACGTATGGGTAGAATAGGCTATAGAAAATTCAGTGATAATCAATAAAATAGATAGAAAAACGGTTATGTAAATGTTATGAAAAAAATACCTTAAATAGGTCAATAAGAAATAAATAAGCAAACTTTTCACGTGAATAAAAGTTATTGAATTACCAGTTTCTCAATCTTCTTGTCTTCATTCAAAATCTCTTGCAACATCTGATTGAATAAATAGATCATCACACACATACAAAAAATATATGAATACGTGTTTTGATAATTAAAAAAAAAACGAAAGTTAGCATTTAAAAAGCTAAAATACTTGACTAAAATTTTCGATAAAAGGTTATCAAAAAACAAACAAACAAAATAAGAACAAAACAAATTACCTACTTCAATTCAAACATGTATATAATAGCAAAAACATTAGCCTGTAGTACGACTATTGCTCATCTGCATATAAAATTAAAATATTAGAACATACAGAGTTTCTAGAAAATGAAGAATATGAAGAATGCAGTAAATATATTAATCAATAAAACTAATGATCAATAACCAAAAAAAAAAAGAGAAGGAAGCTTAGTATTATATATAATTGTAGGAGTATTTATAGAAAATGTTAAGAAGATAAAACTTTATTCTAACTCAAATTTCATTTAAATTTAAATTCAAATATTATATTAATTTTTAATTACTCTTCTTTATCCTTAATTTTTAAAATAAAATGCATATTTTTTCTTATAAGCTAAAATTTGAAATCAATATAGCAATTCTATTTTTTTCCCTACCCGCCCCTCCCCGCCCCTTTCTTTCTCATTTATTTTCTTTTTATATTCTTTCTATTTTGTTTGTTTGTTAGTTATATTTCTATTATTATTATTATTATTATTATATTTTATTTTTATTATTTTAATTATATATATTTTTGTGTTAGTCCGTATTTTTTTAACATTATATGTGTACAATATCCACGTCCCTATTGTTAGAAGAAATAGGAAAATGATCTGATTTTAAAGGTAAATATCTATAAAATATATTTAATTTAGAACACAATTTTCAAATATCTTTTCTTTTTCTTTCAAATTTTGTGTCTAATCTAATATCATTACATAAACAGGACGATAGGAGCATGGCCCCTTTTGACTACTTGGCGAATATAATAGGCGTAAAATCAAGCAAAGATATTTTTTGATTAGGCATATATTTAAGGTAGGGCCTCAAGCAAAAATATTTTGTCACAGTAAGCTATGATGCTTGGATCTTTCGTATTAATTTTTTGTGTCGAATTTTTAAAAAATACATTGAATACGATTGATATGGACCAAACGATATTTTTAAAATATTCAAGAAACGAGAACTAGATAAGAGCATTTTAAATTCGGAAAAATACCATTGATCGACGATCGATCGTAATAATGTCATCCCACTAATTAGGGTCGGAAAAATAAAATGAAAGAACAGCCCATTATATTGCAATAGATTCATTTATCCTTGATGATTCAGAGAAACTGACAGAAAATGTAGCATTTAGAGGAGCTGTACTTATAGATAATAGTGTCCCATCCAAATCTGTTTTTATTCATAATCGAATAATATAATTGAATAATATAGGCTTAAATATGTTGTCAAGTTTTGAGAAAAAAATTATTTATATCATTTGTTAAAAATTTGATTTATTCATGTCATTTTTATATGAGAAAAGACTCATTCATTCCATTATTTGTAAATTAAAAATATTTTTTATTTTATAAAATTATTTTGTACACGTGGTCAATTATGATTCGGCCAAGTCATTAACTAAATTATTTTTTAAAATGGAAAATGTTCAAATATGCTATCGAACTTTGAAAAGAGACGCATTTATTCCATCCGTTAAAAGTTTGGTTCATCTATGGTATTTCAATTAACAAATAATGATATAGATGCTAGGTGATTCATCCTTCGCACCATAGTAGTTATAGTTTTGTTCATTGTTTATTGTCATTTAATCTATGCATTGTATTGTTGTTTATAATTGTGGCTCTGTTGCACTTTGATTATCTTATTTATCTTATCTTATCTTATTTATTTATAGTAGTTAATGCATCTTTTTTTCCGTACCACTCTACCATGACTTTCTCATTCTTTTTTGCTATTCTTTGTTTTCATCTTGTTTTTGATATGCTTGTCCTTATTTGACTTTTTATCTTATTTTCCCCTCTTAAAGACGAGGGTCTTCCGAAAACAACCGCCCTACCTTTCAAGGTGGGGGTTAGGTCTGCGTACTCTTTATCCTTCCCAGACCCCACACTGTGGGATTATACTGAGTTTGTTGTTGTTGTAAATAATGATATAGATGAGCCTTTTTCTCAAATAAAAATAACATACATGAACCTTTTCTCAAAGTTCGATGGTATATTCAAGTTTTTTTTTTCTTGATTATATAGAGCCCGTTTGGATGAGCTTAAAAAAATAACTTTTATGTATAAAGTGTTTTTAGAACTTTGAAGTCCTGAAAGTTATTTTTATAAATAAGCAGTTGAGTGTTTGGATAAAAGTGTTTATGCCGAAGAAATGAGAAAAATAATATGAATTTTAGGGTTAAAAGAATAAAAAGGGTAGTTTGGAAATTTAGTTAAAATATAAGGGATATAAAAGTAATTTTCATGGTCAAAGAAAATGGCTTTAAACACTTGGAAAAAAAAGTTAGGAATCCTAACTTTTCATTTTTGACTGACTTTAAGAATTTTATGACTTAAAGTTAGCATTAGACAAACACCATAATAAGCTAAGAAGGGCTTAATAAGCCCATCCAAACGGGCTCATAGTCCTAGAAATTAATTACTACAATACTTAAGTAGTACACAATATATCTATATACGCCTTATAAACTCTTCACTTTTGTTTATATGAAATTATCTAAGATACCGTGTATATATATATATATATATATATATATATGGCCATTGGCCATCAAATGATCAAGTCACGGACGATTGATTAAAAAGTTGAGTTGTGATATAATGGTGGGATTGCTTCATCTTTAATTAGAGGTTTTGAGTTCAAGTTTTGAATATGATTTTTTTTTTTTATTGAAAGCGTCAACCTTGAATGGCTGTGCAATGCGCAATTTAAATTTAATCAGGACTTTAAAAAATTGGGAAAAAAAAATCAAGAAGCAAAGGGACAAAAGCTCACTTATTGCTGTGCTACTTTCACCTATCCAACCTTTTCTCTTTATGGTGTATGTCACTTGTTTAAGATCTTTAACAATTAATTATATATCTATATATATTGTACATGTGAAAAGACAACACTAGCTTATAGCTCGGGGAAAATTGAGTTAATATATGGGGAGTTAGCCACTTTAATATGATATCAATGTTCTTCTTCAAAAGGATAAAAATTACAACATTTGTCCTCTTTCCTTTTTAGTTCTATAATTAGAAATAATTAAATTTGAAAATTTCTTTTTCTATTCTTAATGAAGTAATTTTTAGCCACACAAATATCTAAGAATTGTTTTAGACCATAAGTTTTAAAAATCTTTTTTAAAATATGATGTCAAATCAAACAGTGCCATATAAAATGAAATGAAGGGATTAATTTATTTTAAAAAGTATTTGTTGGAAAAGTATTTTTAAAGAGTTGCATTTAGATCAATTTGAAAAATATTTTAAATATAGTATACATTATGCTTCTTTTGAGCCAAGGGTCTCTCGAAAACAACCGTCTTACCTTGGTAGGAGTAAGGTCTGCGTATACTTTACCCTCTCCAGACCCCAAATTGTGAGATTTTACTGAGTTGTTGTTGTTGTAGTATTCGTAAAGGATGAGATTTGGAGTGAAGACGCAACAAAATGAGTCTTTTTTAATATCGTACGAGTCTATTAGATATTTATCAATTAGCTATATCGGATAAACTATATTTGAGATTTATTCTTTTATATCCCGATGAATTTTCACCAGTAATAGTTAGCATGTGAGTTAAACTGCTTTCGTAATTTTATTTTCAAGGCTTGAACTCGAAAAAAATATAATATGTAATAATAAAATAACATTTGTAATGTGAGGACAAAATCACCCCATGCTATTATATTTTTTTTGGAAGCGTCACCCCAAAATGAATCTTGTAATGTGCTATTCAAATTTAATCAGGAATTCACGAATTTTGAACACCGAGCAAGAAAGCGAAAATAAATAAATCCTGTCATATCTTTGTGGGGGCCAGACTGGTTGGTTCCTACTTCCCATCTACAATATTGGTCAATTTAGGTGCCTAAAATATAGTCCTTTCAGAAAATGACATAATATCTAGTGTTTGTTTGTCAGGATTCGAAAAGTGACCGATAAAACGATCGCTAATAAAGATGACTCAATGTCTAGCAGGATTCAAAACTCAAAAATTTTAATTAAGAATAAATATAAATATTTATTATTCTATCATAATTCTTATTGGTACATTAGAGTATTGCTGTGGTTCAATGTGCGGGCTAATATTAATATTTTTAGCATTAAATGTCGTATTGTATTTTTATTATCATGAGTTCAATTATTTTTTTTAATTATAAAGTTAGTAATAAAGTTTGAGCACATATATAAGGCATTAATAGTAATATAAATAACTTAGATTTAATAGAAGTAGACTCATTATTTGCATGTCTTATTCTTGCAGTATTGGGTAGTTACAATTTACAACTTGATAGGACCAAAATATTAAACACCATGCATTCATATTCATTTAATTTGCCTATTGACCTAGCAGCTAGTAGAAAAGATAAATGTTATATTTAATGTTATCACCTTCCCCTCAACTACATATATATATTTTTTTATTTTTCATTTGATGTTTGACACTTATTTGAAGTTCGATTTATGAAACTTTATTAATTTAAATTCGTCAAAAAAATTCACTTTGAAAAGTAAAGTGGTAATCTCTATTAAAGATGACTATTCACAGGATTAAACTCAAAACATTTGATTAATACGAGATTAATTTAATCTATTGTCATTTATAAAATATATATATATATTATTTTTTTATTTATTTACATAAAAAAATATGAAAATAACACTCAAGAAACTTTTATGGGAGACAAAAAGAAGACTTGAAAAAAGGGGAATTTGAACAAAGGTGAAGCCATAAACTTGCCACTTTGCCAATCACATTCCTATGCAACTACCACATGATAATAATTCTGAAAGGCACATAATTCCAAGGAAACTAATTAATCTAACAAAAACTTCTTTTATATTATAATAATTAGATCTTTTATAGAAAAAATATGACATGCAAAATATATTTATAAAGAGTTACAAAACAAGTTAAATTCTATCCCAAAACTGTCAAGATTAGGGTGTGCGTTCGGTTCCGGTTCGATTTTGTATCGTTTAGTTTCGATTTTTTGATTTTCGATTTTAAAAAAATGTAATTCAATTTAAATTAAAAAAAATTAATTTGGTTCGATTTTTCTCTTTTCGGTTTGATTTTTTTTTATTCTGTTAATCGGTTATTTCAATAATTAATGGCATAATCAAAATTGTATTTGCATGCTTAAAAAAATAAAAATTACGTACAAGAAGGAGTGATAATATTAAATCTCTTAAATATACTTTCTAATATAAGTCACGATTAAAATATTAAAACATAATAACTTAAATTATATATATATATATAATTCGATGCTTTTGATTTTTATTTTTCTAAATCCAAAGCCAAATCAAAAAAATCAAAAAAATAATCCAAATTAAAATTCGATTTAATTAAAATAATGCAAACCCCTAGTCAAGATTGCATCTTTCTTCCTTGAATCAAATAATATGGTAAGGTAGTTATAATCTTTCTATTCTTAAAACCTCTTTTTAGGAGAAATTAACCACCCCGGAACGTAAGAGTACAATAAAATGGCATTGTTTGATCTCCTCTTTAATAATCATATTATGCATAAATAGGGAAAATAACACATACCTAAAAAGGAAAAATATTTGCTCTTAAATGTCTCATTACTTTATATTTTTTTTAAAAAAAAATTAAAATGACATAGATTTATTTCTATGTCATTTTAAAATATAGATTTATTTTAAAATTTACACGTTGACATCATGCTGAAGTCAACGCCCACCTATATAGTACCGACATAGTATAACAGATGATTAAGCTTAGTCCTATATGATACCAATATGATATTAATATACCGATGGAGTATCTCAAAGAATATATTTTCTACTGATTTAGAGTTTAATAAATAAGATTGTGACTTTAATAAATTTTTTCTTAATTGTTTCATTTTTATTTCTTAAAAAAGAGCTCAATCCTATATGATACCGATAGGGTATCAATATACCGATGGAGTATCACAGAAAATTAAGTTCAATCCTATATGATACCAATATGGTATCAATATTCCGATTGAATATCATAGAGGATTAATTTATAACAGTGATGATGATGTCATACGCGAAATAAGAAAGGAGAAGTGGGGTAAGAGGGTAAATAGTTTGGATCATGGGTCAATTAATGATAAAAATAGTTTGGGTTGTGTTCAATTTGGGTAAATAGTTTCACAATTGTGTCTATTTTGTGTAGTTTTTCCTAAATTTAAATTAAGGAGAAACTCTTTATTATAGACATACATCCTTACCATAAATATTAATTCTATCTGTACTTTCAAATAATTAAATATCTTACCATTAATTAAGAATTTTTATCATATATTGAGAAAGATACACCTAAATAAATGCATTTTTGCTAGAGAGAGATGCGAGCGAGATAGTCATGTATCCAGATACAAAGAAGAGTGACGAGCGAGATGAGAGAGAAACGAGCAAGATTTGTCTGTGTATCTCGGATACATGCGAATCTATTTGGATATAATATGTCCAAAATAAATTACACCTAATTTTGACCTCAGGTATATATCTGAATACACCAAAATCTAATAAAATTCATAATATTACAAATTAAAGTGTACATAAATAATTAACTCATAAATTAAATTAGTGGATTTCCTTAAGTTTGTCATAAATTAATCATGTAATAAAAAGAGTACACCTCATGATTAAGGAAATAAAACCCAAAAAACCCAGATGTTTTCCTCCTCATGAAAATATCTTTAAACACTTTATAATGGGACAAAATCAATTCTACTATTTGAAAAAAAAAACGATAACTTCGCTTTCAAGTCCCAATTGAAGAGTGAGTAATTGTAGTAGAAAAAGGCACGGCCCTTTGTTCTTCCCTGCTGTTTTAGTGTTTTCTCTCACTAAATTCTATGGATTTAATTTGTGATTGATTGCTAAGAAGAAAGGATTTGTTGTTTTTAGAAATGGGTTCATGTGTTTCAGTGCACAAAGACCCTCAATTTCGTCTTGTTTTTGGGTCCAAAACTACCCCATCAACTCTCCAAGAAAAACCCATTCATCGATCTCCTCCTCCTGTTACTGCCTTTCCTGATTTTGGTATTCTCTTCTTTCATCTTCATTTGATTATTGTTTCTCTTGCATTTGGGTACAGAATAAAAAAAGTTGCTGCCTTTTTGAGTTAAATCACATTCTTGTCTATGCTAATTAGGGGTGGATGTACTTGTTGCTTATACCCTCTATTTAATTGTGAACCCACTAATATGAGTTATGGGGATTCCTTGTCAATTCAGAACTCATAAACTTCAAATCTTAGTTCCACTAATACTATGTTGTGAATTTTGATTATGTGGATGTTTTTTTAAAGAAATAATTAAGGAGGTAATTTGTTTGATCTGATGAATATCTTTTAGGTATATTAGTACAATATGTGACTCAAACACTGATAAGAATAGTTGAGGTTGGTGGCTAAAAAACAATAATTTTATGTATTACTTTAGAGTAGTTCTTAATTCCTCTTGTGGAATGAAGAAATAATTGTAAGAAATATTGACCAAAAAGCTATTTTAGAATCTTGTATAATGCCAAAATTATAGTTGTTTGGTAGATAGGGAGCCCCTATAGCTGGTGGCGGAGCCAGAATTTTGAATATGGGGTTTAAAATCACACGAACTATTCGAAAGGGGTTTGACATCTACTATATATACATAAAAAAATATTTTAATCATGTATAAATAGTATAATTTTCTGTCGAAGAGGTTTCGGATGAACTCCCTAACCACAAGGTGGCTCTGCCACTGTCTATAGCACATGTTGTCATGAGCAGGGTAATTTTTTTATTTATGGAGACAGACATTGTGAAAGCAGCTTAAGATATCACTCATAAAACAACAAGAAAATAGCTTCCACGTATAGTGGTATATTTAGAATTGCTCAGCTCATAACATGAATTATAAAGAATTGATTTTTGAAGCCTTGTAATTAGTCATTGCATCATTCTATTTTTGTTCGCTGATACTTTGATTAAATCAACATTTCTTATAAAAAGCTACAACCTGCTAACTCTTTGTGCTTGGTGCCAAATTTGTTGTGTTTTCAACAGAGATAGTCACATTATTCACTGAGTTTTAGAGCTGAAAACAACAGGTTTTTTGTTAATAAATAAAATTGATACACTTTACAAGTTTTATTTACCTTACTTTTCATTGTTGATAGCAGAAGAAAAATGTTATACAATTAGTTTGATATTGCTAGTTGCATTCAGCCTTCTCGAAATTCAGTTCTGTTCATGTAGATCAACAAAGATCAGTAGAGTACATCTACCCTTGTCAAGTATTCCATTTCATTACATTGTGTTCTTGATCACGTGCTGAATAATAACTCTATTTCTTGAAGATCATTCATCTTTTTGTGCATCTTACTATTTACACGTTAAAGACCTAAGCTGCGTGGGTTTACCAATGAATGCTCCCAACCAATCTGATTTCTCTTGATCTCTATTAGATATATTTATTTTGAGTATGCATATTAGGCCTTATGGTTCAATACTCCTTTCAGCTTTCTTCTTTAGTTTCTCAAAGTACCACTGAATGAAACAGCTCACCTTGCAGATTGTTGGAGTATCTTCCTGAATAGTATTTATGTGTACGGTCGTGTAATTTAGTTACGGCTTTTTATCTGAGAGTCGAAGACATTTCTTTCTTGTTGTAGGTAGTAAGGAGGAGACATTCTTTGATTCCCAGGCTTGGTTGGATTCTGATTGTGAAGATGACTTCCTTAGTGTGAATGGAGGTAAGATATGTTCTTCAATTGATGATATATGCTTCAGTTTTTCATTAATTAGCAGCACTCAGAGTGTAGTATGTACAACAAAAAACAAAAGAGCTCCTTCCTTAGGTCTGCAAGGAACTGATACTATCGGCATCTGCACAATATTCCTCTTTACACCAAAAGGAAAGCAATCAATTGATGGCACTTCAATATTCTTCCATCATCTCCCCTGATCCCTTTCCATAGGTTTCATAAGCTACAATATCTATTGCAGTGTATTTGTATTTTGATCTGACTCATTGGTAGTGCCTAATGATTCACCCAGAGGAGATCCAATCTATGAAAGCAGATGTATATCAGCTTTTGAAAAGTGCTTGCAACACCCTTGCTACTCAGCCATATATTTGTTGTTTACTTGTTATCGTCTTTTATTTAATTGCAGATTTTACGCCTTCTCGTGGGAATACTCCTGTCCATCCCAGCTTGGATGGAAATTTAAAAGGTAACGGAGATGTCCCTGCTTCTTTTCAGCAATCACCGCCACAGGAAAAAAAGAAGCGATTGTCTGAACTTTTCAGTGAAAGCTTGAGAAATGAGCTGGAGCTCAATGCCATAAGTACAAAAAAGGAAACTGCATTTCCTGGTGATCGAGTTCCACCAAGATCCACACCTGGGACACCTTATGTGTCTGTGTGTAACAGCGAAAGAACTCCCAATGGAGAGCTAAGATGTGATGTCAAATCATCGAAGCCATCACAATGTTGTCTTCCAAGGTTACTCTCAAGTCGTAGCTTTAGTGAAAGGAGGAAAAGAATGAGCCCAGCACGTACTGTTGGCTGATAACTAATAAGCTGTCTCTCTTAAGGTATATACATATATATGTTTGTGTGTATGTGCATGTGCATGTGCATGTGCATGTTTATGTTTAAGGTATAGAATTATGAACATTGATGGTCAGTAAAACTTAATGGCCATGAGATTTCGGCGCAAATACACAGATGTGTAGAGTTATGGTATGTTCATTCTTGAATTTGATGCTTTTATGTATAAAGATAAAGAAAAACAGCTTTTTCAATTAATCAAATGTAGTTCACTTTCTTGTTTATATATGTTTCAGCTCCTCAATGAGCAGATTGGCATTTTCTCTCTTAATAGCTGCCAATTGCCATGTTTAGGCCCAAACACATATGATCTCTGGTATGCCTTTGGGCCTTGCAAGAGAGAATGTGTTAAACAGCACCTTTTCCCCACTTTTCAGCTCCTGTAATTGAAAAATAGTCATTGTTTTCGGATTCCACTCCTGATGATTATTTGTGAATTTTACCCATTCGGATAATTTGGTTGTTGCTTACGCATCCTAAAGTTGTTGGTATTAGGGTAGGAAGTAAATAGGGGTAGAGTGTTGTCTTTCCTTTGTTATCTATCGATTATCACACTAATTGTTGGTATTGTCCATTCTTGTAGTCGTTACATTACTTTTTATATTTACTGTTATGCTTTCTTCCTCTTTTACTTGAATTTGATGCACTTGATCCGAGGGTCTTTCGAAAACAACATCTATACCTCCACAAGGTAATGATAAGATCTGCGCATATCCTATCTTCCCAGACTCCACTTAGTGAGATTTCATTCCACTTAATGGGATTTCACTGGGTATGATGTTGTTACACATCCTAAACTTTACACTATCCAATGGATAGAACATATTCGTATACCAAAAGTTCAAAGTGTTGGCTGCTGATTATGATAGATTAATTAGTAATTTCAACCTAATATTTCATAGTTTGACCAAAACAAGTAGTGTGCATGTTATTCATCTTTTAACAAGAAAAAGCAATTCATGGATTAGCCAAAATTGTGCAATTTGACTCGACATGTTCCCATTTCCATGATCAACGGCCTCATTAAATTTTGTTTCCTTTTCAAGGTAAGCACGAAATTATTGAGTGCATTCAAACTTTCATAACCAATTGATTCGATTAATTCAGGTAGGAAAAGAGTCAAAAATATCTTTAAATTATGTGAAATGAATAAAAATGTCATTTATTTATAATTTGGTTTAAAAATGCTTTTGTCGTTGATAGTTTGGTTGAGAAATGTCTCTATTGTTACTAAATAGGTCTAAAATGTTCCTTTTCCAAAAAAGATATTATTTCTTTTCTCTTTAAATACATTTTGTTCCTAATAAAAAAAATTACTTTTAAAGAGCTTTATTTTTGTTTTCTTTCTTTTAAAATCACTTTAACTAATAAATATACTGAAAATAACTTTCTGCTTCTTAATCTCACTTTATCTATTAAAATAGAATAATTTTATGTAAAGATCATAGTAAATTCATCATTCATTTTTTATTTAAATAACGATAAAAAATAATTATAATAAATAAGAAGTATTTTTTATTTTTATAGAATTGAAGTAGGATAAATATTTGTTAATAAAAAAATATTATTAAAAATAGAATGTGTTCAAAAAGAAAATAAAAAATAGTCCATAAAGAACATAGCAACAGATTCCATGAATTATGAGTCACTTGTTTGATTGCTTTGACGTGTGGGCCTTTACCAATTACACTATATTCACCTTCAATTTCTTCTTCTTTTATTTTTTTTCCATATATATATATTATGTCATCATAATTATTCTTATAACTATATGTAATGTATTAGATATACGTTATCGTTTCAGTCAGTGGATGATCTACGTTGATATTTCCCTATTTATAAAAGCTTGTTTTGTATGGTCGCTGCGATATATAGATAAAATATATCTCATGAATTGAAACAAATGATATTTATGATAAAAATCAATAGTATCAGATAAAGTACATCTCACATTTAAAAGGTGAATATATTTTAAAATGAGATTTTTAAGTCATGATCTAAAAGACCTGTAAGGTACAATATTTTAAAAAAAAAAGGTCATTTACTAAATAATTTGTTATGATTTTTAAATTCGTTCAATTTATATAGACAAATTTTTTTAATTTCTTCACACAACGAAAATAAAGATATAATAGTACTGTACTCAATTACTCATGCCCTATGACATGATTTTTCTACATTTTAAAATATATATTCCTACGTATTATCTTAGAATCTATTAATTTTATAACAATTATTTTCAACATACGTGAAACTAAAATAACGATGCATAGATACAAGTAGCCAAAAAGCAAAGTAACGATGGGCAGCATATTGGCCTTTATTGAAAAATTCTCAACAAGATAGGCCGAAGCTCCCAACAAATTGGCCACACTTTATCTCCCTAAAATCTAAATAGCGGTTCACCTTATTTCATAAGTTTTAAAATATTTAGAAAAAATTATCTAAATATATAATTTGTTTTATTCAATTCTCTAAAAAAAATTATCATTTAAAAAAATTAGAAAAATTTCTACTCTCTTCTATTCTTAAATACATCACGTTTACGTAATGTATCGGGGTATGTGTGTCTTGTATCAACAAAGATAATGTATCGGAACGCAATGTATCGGGATGTTGAGCGATGTATGGGGACAAATGTGTCTTGTATCAACAAAGGTAATGTATCGGGACACGATGTATCGAGACGTTGAGTGATGTATCCGAAATCGGAATGCGATATATCCGAATATTGGGTGATGTATCTAAAATCGAAATGTTGAGTAATGTATCCAAAATTCTTAAATGTTAAGGGATTTTTGTTATTTAAAAAATAGAAATATAATGTAATTAGCTCTTAACACTATGAGATTTGTGTAAAATTACCAAATATTTAACATATATATTAGTTGAGCTTCAAACATCAGAAAATACCCATTTAATATCATAATCGCATATCATTTGTATTTACACTAAATTAAGTAATAAAAAAAAGTGAGATTTTATTTAAATTTAATGACCATTAATGATCATGTAATTAAGAGATGCATATCTTGTATCTTTTGATTTGTTATAAAAGTCTAGCAAGTTTTTACTATAATTCCAATATGTATGATAGTGTAAGTTATATACTTTAATTTGTTGTTAAATCAGTCCAAGTTTTTCTTTTATACTATCAACTCAGCCAAATAATATAGGAGATTTATAATCTTGAAAATAAGATATGACATGTGTCACAATAAAAAAAGTGCACTTGATATTTTATAATCTTTTTAAAATATGAGGTTTGTAATCTTGAAATACAAGATATAATATATGTTATAATAAATGATAAAAATAATTTGATAATATAAATATCTGTTACAATTGACGTTAACGTTAACTATGTATATAACTTAATATTTTTTCTTTCTTTACACTTTCTATATATATCAAGAAACTTCCAAATTGGACCCCAACACCCATTCTCTTAAGAGTTAGTGTGTTCATACTAGAAACTGGAAATTAACAATACTATATGAGTAATATATACGTAGTGCGATGTATCGAAAAGCAAAATAAACTTTTTTTAAAAAGGTGTTTTGTAACAACTCATTTTCACATCTTCATCTCTCACTATAAATATCTGTGTTTTCTTTAAGAGTTCAACCATTGCCCACCTCCTCCCTTGTCCATTACTAGTTTTAGATATAGAAAATGGGGTTTATTGGAATAAAAATCTTGTCATGTTTACGTATTATGAACCTCATGATAATACTAGTTATGTTAGTGCTCGAGCCTAATGGAGTATTAGGCTCGAGACACTTGGGCTTCATTAGTCACGGCGACAATGGGGCGGGTATGTGTGCCTCCATCGTCGCCGCTCATGGTTACAAATGCCAAGAATTTGAGGTAAAATGGATTTAATTTCGTCTTTTATCTACTTACGTATCTTAATTATTATATGTCTTTGGTAAATTCTCAGGTAAAAACTGATGATGGATACATATTAAGTGTCCAAAGAATTCCAGAAGGCCGCATAGGAGGTGGTGGGCAAATCAGGCAGCCAGTGTTGTTACAGCATGGAGTTCTTGTGGTAATTGCCACCTTCAAATGATATGTACTCTTTCAGTCCCATTTTATACGCACATTCTTTCTATTTTAGTTCGTCTCAAAAATAATGTTATAGTACTATAATTAAAAATAAGGAAAAATTTCTGATATACCCCTCAATTATATCAGTTGATATATCCTACTGAAAGTGGCTCATATATACCTCTATCATTACACAAATAACTCACATATACCCCCATTGATTATCATTATTTGAGTTTTTAATTTCTTATTTTTTTAATTCTTTGGTGTAAATATGAAATAAAAGAAGTGTTAATGGAAAAAAAAGAGAAAAAAAATTAAAACTATTTTTTACAGCTATATTGTAATTTAAAACTAATTCTTTTGCTTTTATATTGTAATTTAGTTTTTATATCTATAAAAAAAAAATGGGACAATGTATAATAAAATTTTACAATAAAAGTAGTGAGAAAAATAGATTTGACCATAACAACAACAACCCAGTGAAATCCCACATCGTGGGGTCTGGGGAGGGTAGAGTGTACGCAGACCTGACTCCTAGCAATGTAGGACGGCTGTTTCCGAAAGACCCTCGGCTCAATAAAAGCATAGAAAAAGGTCAGACAAGAATATTAGAGTAAATAAGTAAATGACGAAAACGGTCCACACAAAATAAATAAATTATATGTGAGAAGGATCAAATATACCCCTATAATGTATACATTTTTTTTTTAATAAAAAGCTTTAAAAATAAATTTAAAATTAATTTTTCACTTCCATCAGAAGAAAAGAGTCATTTATTTAACAGTAGGAATATATACTAGCTCTAAATGAAAAAGTTATATCATACTCTTTTCCCTAAAAATAATTTAGCCTGAAAATTTCCTTTTTTTACTTTTAATTGATATGATTCTCATCCACACAACAAAAACCTTTCTTTTTTATTAAACATCAAAGATGCCAAAATCGGACGGATCACATATCCGATCCGATATTCGTGGAGTAAAACTTGGAGATAGCCAACTTTCACGATAAATAAATACATTAAATACTATATACTAAAAGAGTGATAATCATGATTTTCTAAGTGACCTAGCCCAAGTCATCATGATTTCTTAAGGTAGAAAGATATTTATAGTGTGAATTCAACACTAAAAATATGGACCATATGACATCCAATTATGAAGTGTATTGATTGTTGCCTCAGGCCTTGCAGTTGGCAATTATTTCAATACCAAAGTAAAGAAATACTACTATAAAGTTAGAGGTGGACCTTTGTGCCAATCATTTAAAAAAAATGTATCCTTTTTGCGAGATAATTAACAAAAGCCGAACTTTTTTTTTTTTTATCATCAGTTTATATAACTTAAATAATTGTTCTTTTTAAGGATGGCGCAACATGGTTGTTGAGTCCACCGGAACAATCTTTGGCGATGATATTGGCAGATAATGGTTTTGATGTTTGGATTTCGAATATTAGAGGAACCAGATATAGTCGTCGTCATGTCAACCTTGACGCTAAGTATTCGGTATCAAAAATTCACTTTCAAAATCATTTAAAGAAGAACACATTAATTTTAATTTGTTTCTTATTATTGAAGAAACTATTTAATTTGTTTGCAGGAATACTGGAATTGGTCATGGGATGAATTAATAGTTCATGACTTACCATCTGTTATTGACTTTATCTTCAAACAAACTGGACAAAAAATACACTATGTAGGTCATTCAATGGTACGTTAGATGAGACGGTTACACAATTTCAGATATCATGGTTATATATTGATTATATATCTAACGATCGGTATATATATGTTACAAATATATTAACAGGGAACTTTGATTGCTTTGGCATCATTCTCAGAAGGAAGAGAAATAGACAAGGTGAAATCAGCAGCATTACTTAGTCCAATTGCTTATTTGAGCCATATGACCACTGCACTTGGTGAAGTTGCTGCTAGAGCCTTTGTTGGTGAAGTTAGTATATACATTTTATTTAGGAATAATATACATAAACGGGCCTTTTAATTTGACCTCGATTGATATCTATGTCCTCTAACTTTGAATGTGCACAAATATTAGACACTTAAATTCGTATAAAATTGAACAAATAGACACATTGTCCTAAGTGGCATCCTACGTGACAATTTTGTGTCCTACATGTCGTCCCAAAGTTGAAGGGCATATATGTCAACTGAAGTCAAGTTAAATGACATATTTATATATGATGTCTTTTATTTATTTATTACAATCCATCTCTCTTAATTACAAATATATTTATGAATTTATATATATTTGTGTGTGAGTCCACAGATCACCACAATATTTGGTCTAGCTGAGTTTAATCCAAAGGGGTAAGTAAATTAAATAACTTCACTAACTCCTTTTTTTTTTTTACAAGTCTTATATATATATATATATATTTTTTTTTAATTTGTAATTTGTTGGTTTAATTTTTTAGTGGACCTGTAAATAAATTGCTCAAATTCTTCTGTGCTCAGCCAGGGGTAAATTGCTATGACTTAATGACTGCAATTACTGGTACTAATTACATTTGGTTAATTAGTTAAGTCAATTAGAAGTTTAGAACTATATATTGTCACAGGTACTCTATAATTAACTTACCTTTCATTTAATTAAAGGGAAGAATTGTTGTTTGAATTCCTCAACGGTCGAAATTTTCTTGAATGACGAGCCTCAATCCACTTCAACTAAGAATTTGGTGCATTTGGCTCAGAGTAAGTTCTTTTAATTATGTTATCAGAGTTAGATCCATCATAATATTCTGTATTTAAATATAATTTAATAATTTGATGCAGCTGTTAGAGATGGAGTACTTTCAAAATATGATTATGGGAGCAACTACAATTTGGAGCATTATGGTGAAATCAAACCTCCAAAGTATAATTTAGGCGACATTCCTCGAGATTTACCCCTATTTTTAAGCTACGGTGGACAAGATGCATTGTCTGATAGCAATGATGTTGAAACATTGCTTGACTATCTAAAGTTTCACGACGTAGACAAATTGCATGTTCAGTACATCAAGAGTTATGCTCATGCTGATTTCATCATGGCAATCAACGCCAACGATCTTGTTTATAATCAAATTATTTCTTTTTTTAGAAACTATGCCTAGATAAGAGCCCTCATCAACTTTTACCTTCAAAATTTGACCATGATGAGAATATGTACACAAGAATGTTCATGACAAAAAATGCATGAACACACTAATTATTATTATTAGATTGAATAATATGAATTAAGTATTATATTTTAATTTTTGAGTTGAGAGTTCATCGAAATAATTTCTCTGTCTCATAAAAATAATTAAGAATAAAAATTTGTATACACACCATCTTTTTCACACTCAACTTGTGGACTACATTCAATATGAGATGTTGTCACTATAGACCAACATGGTAGTTCTCTTCAACTTGGACGTCTTTTTTTTAGACAATATTCTGATAGATTATTGTAACACTTTCTTAATTTTATAATATTACAAAGAGGAAATAAGGTACATATTAGAGTTATTATATAAAAAAAGAAGACAAAAAGATAAAATGATTACTATGAACTACCAAAAATCTTTTTTTAGAAGTATTTGTAGCTTATTAAGATGCACTATTTTATATAAAAATGATAAAATTTGTCCACATTCTTGTTATTAGCAAATCTTATTGTATTTTTCTTGCTATATGCAACTCTAAAATGAAAAATAAATAAAATAGAAATACATTTAAAAAGCTTGGTCAAACATTAATTGATGTTTTTTTTAACCGTAAGGATGACCCACAGTCACTATAACCTCTGCCCTTCAGATTAATACTTAGCCCGCAAATTACACAGTACATGTAAACCACACTAGACAAGTCCAATACGGTGAGCCATTCTGAAGAACACATTAATTGCTGTTAATAATATTTTTTAAAATTTATTAATAAAACACTGTTATGAAATATAACTAACACAACAATATTTAAGAATTAAAAAACAAGAAAGAAGGAAAAACAGGAGAGAAAAATATAGTATCTCCGTGTATCCATTCTCAAAGCCAAAGATTGGCATTTATAGACAAGAGAACAAGCTAGAAAGAAGAAAAGATAACTAGTGGGCAACTTGCCCACTTAAGGTGGGCCCATGTAGAAAAAAACTCCACTAAAGGGACATTCATTTACATAATACTCCCCTTTGGATGTCCACGTGTAAAAAAAAACTTTACAAGAAATAATAGACATAGTTATTTTCAATATCCATAGATGTTGTGCCTCGTTAAAACCTTACTAGGAAAAACCTAGTGGGAAAAAGCCTAATAAAGGAAAAAGAGTACACACATCTGGTAATACGCCTTGATTGCCGCCTCATTAAAAATCTTACCAGGAAAATCTAATGAGACAAAACCATGGTTAAGGGAAAAAGAGTACAACGCGTATTTTACTCCCCCTGATGAAAACTTCATTTGATATTTTGGAGATGACGCATTCCAACCTTATATCTTAATTTCTCAAAAGTTGATGTTGGTAATGCCTTTGTGAATAAATCTGCAAGATTATCACTCGAACAAACTTGTTGTACATCAATATCACCATTCTTCTGTAGATCATGTGTGAAGAATAATTTTGGTGAAATATGTTTCGTTCGGTCTCCTTTTATGAAGCTACCTTTCAATTGAGCTATGTACGCGACATTGTCTTCGAATATAATTGTGAGTAATTTAACATCCTTTTCCAGACCTCATTTTTCTTTGATGAATTGTATCATCGATCTCAATCATACACATTCTCTACTTGCTTCATGAATAGCTATTATTTCAGCATGATTTGAAGAAGTAGCAATAATGGACTGCTTTGTAGATCGCCATGATATAGCAGTTCCCCCGTATGTAAATAAATAGTCTGTCTAAGATCGAGCTTTATGTGGGTCTGATAAATAACCTGCATCTGCATAACCAATAAGGTCTACACAACCTTTGTTAGTATCAAACAAACCCATATCAATAGTACCCTTCAGGTATCGCAAAATATGTTTGATACCGTTCCAATGTCTTTGCGTTGGGGATGAACTATACCTTGCTAGCAAATTAACAGAAAATGTTATATCAGGTCTAATTGTGTTAGCAAGATACATAAGTGCACCAATAGCACTGAGATATGGTACTTCAGGACCAAGAATTTCTTCATCCTCTTCTGGAGGTCGAAATTGATCTTTTTCCACTTCAAGTGATCGAACAACCATTGGAGTACTTAATGGATGTGCTTTGTCCATATAAAATCTTTTTAAAATTTTCTCAGTGTAGCAGATTGATGGACAAATACCTCGTCTGCTAAATGTTCAATTTGCAGACCTAGACAAAATTTTGTCTTTTCAAGATCTTTCATTTCAAATTCTTTCTTTAGATATTCAATTGCCTTTTGGACCTCTTCAGGGGTTCCAATGAGATTTATGTTATCACCATAAACGGCGAGTATAACAAATTCTGATTCCATTTTCTTAATAAAAACACATGGAAAAATAACATCATTAATATAGCCTTCATTTATTAAGTACTCACTTAGGCGATTATACCACATGCGCCCTGATTGTTTGAGACCATATAATGATCTTTGCAGTTTTATTGAGTACATCTCCCGAGATTTATTACATGCTTCAGGCAATTTTAGTCCTTCTGGGATTTTCACGTAAATTTCATTATCAATTGAACCATAAAGGTAAGTTGTAACTATATCCATTAGATGTATTTCAAGATTTTTATGTACAGCTAGACTGATGAGATATCAAAATGTTATTCCATCCATAGCAGGTGAATATGTTTCTTCATAGTTAACCCCAGGTCTTTGAGAGAATCCTTGTGGAACAAGGCATGCTTTGTATCTTACAATTTCATTTCTCTCCCCCTAATGGCGAGAAAAGTATTTCATCAAACCGACAATTTGCAAATCGAACAGTAAATAAGTCTTTAGTCAACGATTCAAGGTATCGAATTATGGAGGGTGAGTCAAACCCAACATATATGCCCAACCTTCGTTGAGGGCCCATTTTTGTACGTTGTGGTTGTTATACCCCATTTTAACTCGAGGTCAAACGGTGTACAACATATTGATGATTCCTAAATTATTTAATTTTAAGGAGTCGCCACCTAATTATTTTTAAGGTAAATTAGGATACCTAAATAATTGACAAATTTAATGCCAAAAAATAATCTCCGATTAGTGGTCTACTTAGCTTATGAGATTCTAGATAAGGGTTCTAGTTATCCTAAAGGGAAGGGGTTAGGCATCCTTCAAGATTCGTTAAAAAAAACGATTACCGGCCAAACTTAGGTTTAGATTAAAACTATAAAAAGTTGTTCAAAAGTTTTGAAAATGAAGCTTAGTAATTACATGAAAAAAGATTTTTGAACTTGAAATTATTAGGCAAATATTGCTTATTGCATGAAATAAGTGCGTGTTTAAATGCGGTATTTTTTACTAATAATTTAGCCTTAAATAAAAATATAGGTTTCTTTTATTATGATGACCCATTTTAATTAAAGTTCACAAATCTAAATATCTATATAATGTTAGCTATTGCATTAGTGAGAACATATTCACATTATAAAAGCAAATTTAACATGTAATGATAATAATAATAATACTAATAATAGTAGTAATAGTAATAATAGTAATAATAATAATAGTAATAATAATACTAATGATAGTAATAATAACAACAACAATCATAATAATAAGAATGCAACAATAACAATAACAATAACAATAATAATAGCCATAATAATAATAACAATGATAATAATAATAATAAAGTATGATAATAATAATAACGGTAGTAAAAAAATATATAATAATAATAATACGATAAATAATAATAATAATATGATAAATAATAAATATAATATGATAAATAATAATAATAATAATAATAATAACAGTAAATAACAACAATAATAATAATGAATACAACAATGATAATAATAATAATAATAACGATAATAATAATAATAATATGATAAATAATAATAATAATGACAGTAAATAACAACAACAATAATAATAAATACGATAATGATGATAATAATAATAACGATAATAATAATCGTAATAATAATAATAATAATAATAATAATAATAATAATGATTATAACAATAATACAATAATAATAATAACAATAATAATAATAATATCCATAAAAATAACAATGATAATAATAATAATAAATAAAAAATATAATAATAACAATACTAACAGAAATAAAATATACTAATAATATTAATAATAAAAATAGTAAAATAAAAATATATATATACTACTACTACTAATAATAATAATAATGATAATAACATATACTAATAATAATAACGAAAATAATAATAATAATAATAATAATAACAGTAAAAAAAAAATACAATTATAACTACTAATAATATTAATAACGAAAATAACAATACTAATAATAACACAATAATAATAATAATAATAATAATAATAATAATAATAATAATAATAATAATAATAATAGTAATATTAATAATAATAGTAGTAAACAAAATGTACTAATAATAATGATAATAATAATTACGAAAATATTAATAATAATAATAATAATAATGCTAACAGTAAATAAATACTACTACTACTAATAATAATAATAATAAAAACGGTAATAATAAGAATATATACTACTACTAACGAAAATAATAATAACAATAACAATAATAACAATAATAACAATAATAATAATAATAATAATAATAATAATAATAATAATAATAATAACAGAAAAATAAACATACTACTGCTTCTATTAATAATATTAATAATGAAAATAATAATATTAATATGAATAACGAAAATAATAATAATAATAATAATAATAATAATAATAATAGTAATACTAACAGAAAAATAAACATACTACTACTTCTATTACTAATATTGATAGCGAAAATAATAATAATAATAATAATAATAGTAATAACAGAAAATAAAATATACTAATAATAATAATAGCAATAATAATTAAAATAATAATAATAACGACAATAATAATAATAATAATAACAATAGTAAAAATAATAATAAGGATATCGACTCCATGTGAGGGAATGGAGATTACATTGAAACTCCATTTTTGCTCCCGAAGTGTTCATGCAAAAAAAAAGAGTGACGAAATTAGGAGGCTAGCATTTTTAGGATAATATTTAAGCATAATGACAACGAAAAAAAACAAAGGAACATGAAGTAAATATTACCTGTTGCAGGGCAGTGAACGGGGATGATTTGGTCATGAATCTACCCTCGTTTTAAAAGTAAAGCTAAGTGCAAATTCAAAAATACTTTGAAAGAAATATTCAAAATCAGTGTAAGAGTTTATTTTTTTGTCTGTGTTTTTTTTTTCTCTTCTCCTGTCCGTGTAAGTGTAAGCCCCCAATTGTTCTGTCTAATCCCTCTATTTATAGGGAGATAGAAATTAAAAAAAAAATAAAAAAATAATAATAATAATAATAACGGATGATTAAAATAATGCGGAGTGGGCGAAAATAATAAAATAATGCGGAACGGCGGAAAAATAATAATTAATACGAAATGGGCGGAATATTTAAATAATGCGGAATGGGCGGATTATTAAAATAATACGGAACGGGCGGATTATTAAAATAATACGGAACGGCGGAAAAATAATAATTAATAGGAAATGGGCGGAATATTTAAATAATGCGGAATGGGCGGATTATTAAAATAATACAGAATGAATAGAAGAAGAAAAAAAAATAGTTGAAATATATATATATATATATATATATATATATATATATATATATATATATATATATATATATATGTATATTGATGGGAAATTAATATATTTATATTTATTTATTTTTCGGATGAAGAATATTTTTTTTTTTTTATATATATATATATATTGAAGAGGGGACAAAAGATTATGGGTTAATTAATATAATATTAATATAGGGTATGGGGAGGGGCACGCGTGTATTTGTTTATTATTTCGGAAGAATATATATGGGGAAGGGGGTGCACGCTTGGATTTGTTTATTATATATATATATATATATATATATATTTTCGGAAGAATATATATGGGGACGCGTGATATAAATTAATATTATTTATTTTTATTTCATCAATTATTTATTTTAAAAATAAAATCGGATGTGAATATATATATTTTGGAAAAGAGATATAATATTAATATGGGTATATGTGCAGGGACAAGCATGGAATAAAAAATGGTATAGGGATATGGGAAGGGGGACAAAACATATAATAATATATATATTTTATTTAATTTTTTTATTTTAAAAAAAAAATCGGATGAATTTTTATAATATATATATTTTTTATTTTTATTTTAAAATAGGAATTCGGGTGAATATATATATATATATATATATATATATATATATATATATATATATATATATATATATAAAATGGACAAAGAATGATGGGCGGGGCACGCGTGGATTAAAATAATATTAATGTTTTAATTTTTATTAAAAAGATAAATAAAAAATAAAAAAAAATATCGGATGAATATAATATATATATATATATATATATATTATTATATTCATTTTTTTTAAAATTATTTGGATGAAAAGAAAACAATTATATATTTTATTATTATTTAATGTTTATTATTATTTATTTTTTAAATAGGAATTCGGGTGAATATTATATATATATATATATATATTAAAATGGTACAAAAGTGCGGCGGAAAATATATATATATATATTATTATATTCATTTTTTAAAATTATTTGGATGAAAAGAAAACAATTATATATTTTATTATTATTTAATGTTTATTATTATTTATTTTTTAAATAGGGGACAACGGGTGATGGGCATTATTAATATAGTATTAATATATGTATGGGTAGTAAATTAAAATATTTTTTTTTATTGTTATTATTATTATTATTATTTTTTATTATTATTATTATTATTTTTTTACGGAAGATTAACATTATTTATTTATTTATTTATTTATTATTATTTTAAAAGAGGGACAAAAAGGTGTGCAGAATATTATTATTTTATTTTTAATTATTTTTATTTTCGGATGAATAAATAATATATATATATTTTTTAATTTCTTTATTTATTATTATTATTATTTATTTATTGATTTATTTATTTTTATTTTTTGACGAGGAGATGGCATATATATTATTTGCGTGTTGTAGTATTAATGGAAGAATAAAAATAATAAAAAAAAAAAATTGTTAATTCAATATTAATTATTTGTTATTTAGGAGAAGTAATGAAAACGCAAAATTAATTGGTGAAATTGGTTATCAAATTAGACGAATTAATTTACGATCTTCTTAATTTTAACAAAAGTAAAATGATTAACTTTATTGTAACTAATTATTAATTTACGAAATAATTAATTATGGTAAATAATAATTTTCTTTTTATAAGTCAAATTTAAATATTACTAAGAGATAATGACTATATAACAAAAAAAATGCATGTGTTATAAAGATAACAAATTATTTAAAATACACTTGAAAATATGCATGGTTTTATAAAAGCCAATTATTTTAATTTAATTAAAATTGAAGAAGTCTAAAATTAAAATAAGATGAGTATGCATTAATTAATTAACAAACCTCTCATTTTTTACAAAGTAAATAATTAACTTCAGTTTAAATAAATTAACTTGAAATATGAGTCTATTAATTAAAATCCAACTAATTAACAGAGCTATTTATTTTAAAAATAAAAATCTTTTGAAACAATTTTTTTGAATAAATAATAAAATATATTCTATTCAAGAATTATTTTATAAATATATATATATATATATAGAGAGAGAGAAATTAATTTAAAATGATGATACCATATATGTATATTTCGTTTTTTTTTTATTATTATTATTATTTAATTTTATATATATATTTTATTATTATTGTATTATTATTATTTTTTGTAAAAATTACGTTGTTGAGGGTAAAAATTGGGTGTCAACAGCTGTCCCTCTTTGACCGAAGACGATGAAAGAGTTTTTGGGCAAAGAAGTTGACATAATAGCCAATTTTGTCCCGGCCATCAATGTTGAAATGAAGTTTATGAAAAATGAAGCGAAGCAAAAGGGAGCGTATTGACAATATAAAGAGATAAAGTGGAATTAAAAACCTGGACTCGACAAGGGGCGAGAATATTGGGAAGAACGAAGTAAAGCCTAACCCCCAAAGAAATCGTCCCAATAACGAATAATGGCGAGACTGGATTTTAAAACCTGAATTATGGAAGTAGGTTGAGTAGAGTTCGAGAGTAGATTCATGACCATTGTTGGTGAGTTTGACTTTCCAACAAACATCCCCCGTTCACTGCTTAGAAACAATTCCACGTTATGCTGCGATTTCTGCAAAACTTAAACTTGATAAGACAATTAGTAAATATTAAATATAAAGCAATGTGCAATAAGCTTATGGGAATGACACCTCTAGAGTGCGAGTATATATAATGCGGCCTTGCGAACCGTAATGATTAAATAAAGCCTATGAAAATAGGGTTAGCCGATAACTCATGAGAATGATGCCTTTCAGCAATGATTAATGAAATGAGGCCTTAACCCAAATAATTTATGAAGATTGCAACTTCTCAAGTCAATGATTAATGAAAATGACGTCTTTGCAAATATTGCAACTTTTGCAAGCGTTTTATGCAATTGTATTTAAAGCATTTGTGCAAAGCAGTAAAAAAACAATTGAGAGCCACTTGGAGCGCAATAAAGCATTTGAATATATCGAAAAGCATTAGTGCAGTGCATTTGAGAGTATTTGAGAGTATTTGTGCAGTGCGTTTGAATATATAAGAAAGCATTAGTGCGGTGCATTTGAATATATAAGAAGCATTTGTGCAGCACGTTTGAATATATCGAAAGCATTTGTGCAGTACATTTGATAATGTTTGAAAGCATTTGCAGTGTATTCGATAATATTTGAAAGCATTTGTGCAGTGCATTTGATAATATTTGAGAGTATTTGTGCAGTGCGTTTGAATATATAAGAAAGCATTTGTGCAATGCATTTGAATATATTGTAAGCATTTGTGCAGTGCATTTGAATATAGTGGAAAGCATTAGTGCAGTGCATTTGAATATAGTGGAAAGCATTTGTGCAGTGCATTTGATAATAGTGGAAAGCATTTGTGCGGTGCGTTTGATAATAATTGAAAGCATTTGTGCGGTGCGTTTGATAATAATTGAAAGCATTTGTGCAGTGCGTTTGATAATAATTGAAAGCATTTGTGCAGTGCATTTGATAATAATTGAAAGTATTTGTGCAGTGCATTTGATAATAATTGAAAGCATTTGTGCAGTGCATTTGATTAATAATTGAAAGCATTTGTGGAGTGCATTAGAAAGCATTGAAAGCATTTGTGCAGTGCATTTGATAATATTTGAAAGCATTTGTGCAGTGCATTTGATAATATTTGAAAGCATTTGTGCAGTGCATTTGATAATAATTGAAAGCATTTGTACAGTGCATTAGAAAGCATTTGTGCAGTGCATTTGAATATATCAGGAAGTATTAGTGCAGTATATTTGAATATATTAGAAAGCATTAGTGCAGTGTATTTGAATATATTGGAAAATATTAGTGTAGTGCATTTGAATATATTGGAAAATATTAGTGTAGTGCATTTGATAATAATTGAAAGCATTTATGCAGTGCATTTGATAATAATTGAAAGCATTTAGGGTGGACGAACTCGATATGTCCCATTTTAAGGTGGACTAACCCCATATATGGTGCAAACTTGTAAATATGAATTTTGGTGCAATGCATTGAGATTTGTGCAATTTGTTTGTAGTAGAAAACATTGATAATCTAATATGGAAGGCATGTTGCAATGTCTTTGCAGTACTTAATATTCAAAATGCAGTGCAGAGCTCGGTGTACTGTCTTCATGAAAGCAAAATTCATAATATAGTATTTGCAAGCTTGATGCAATACCTTGTAGTAGCAATTATCCCACGTATAATGCCTCTTGTATTAGCAAACATTAACAGTGCAGTGTAGCATTAACGAAAATTTCTAATGTGCTGCTCATAATTTAGGAACCTTCCACCTTGGTGACATTGATTTTCAAGAGATTCCTATGCTCAAAGAAAATTGTGAATTTCATATTTCATTCTTGATTATATTGCACCATTTGAATCTTGCGAATTCTGGTTTGATGTTGGGCCTCATGGTGCTGTCATTCAAGAATAAATAAAAAATAGCCTTTGCATTATTCAAAGAAAATTTGTTAGTATAAAATAAAATGGTTGCCTTGCATTGAACTACGAAGTTTTGGCGTTGAATCTGCATTTCTTGTTGCTATGGCTTTCAAGCAATTATGGCGTGAATATGGCTCGTAATCATAACCTTTGTATTTTCGAAGGATTATAGGTCCTCTGCAAAGCTGTCCCAGTTTTGCTTTTGGGAAAAGTGAATTTTTTATTTTATCTAAACCGAACCCAACATGGGCGCCTACGTATCCCGCTACCAATGGGAATCAGGTCACACGTAGTTCATTCAAAAGTCTAGAAAGGATAGCAAAAGAGTAGGTAGAAGATGAGAGAGAAGGCATGGTTAAACAAATATTTTGAGTTGAGCCGGAAGCCTTAGTGGTGGTAGGAAGAAGGCTAAAGGTATTTGTCAGATTGACTAATACATTTCTTCGAACCACATTCTTCTCGTTATCATCATTTTGTGCTTGCACTAAACCCATATTGTTGTTGAATGCTTTCAATTCTTCTGTCATTATATTTTCCCTTAATGCAGATTCACAGCCAAAACAATATTCAGTGCTAGACAAAAATAAAATAAAATTTTAGAAACAAAATAAAGTGTTAGCGCATGAGAATATACAAATGAAGATAAAGTAAAAAAAAATCACGATTTTGTAGAATAAGAGCTCTAGACTAGAGAAAATGATCTAAGTTTAGAACGAATTGACGAGAAAGGTTGACTTATGTCAAACAAAAAAAAAATATAATATTTGGGTAAGCGCAGAGTAGGTATGCAGCAGGTCAAGAATAAAGCATTTAAGAGTGTGGTTAACAACTAATTAATGGATCTAATAAGAAAGGTTTTTTAATAGAAAATATGTCAATACGAATTTGTTGAAACGCTTGAGATTAAGATAATTGATAAGAAAATTATGATCAATCAAGTGCACAAGGATTGGACTTGCTAAATTGAAGGATTGCGAAAAAAAATAATCAATTTTAGTACTGGCGTATTAAAAATTATCGAAGATGGAAACAATGTCAATTGTAGACCTATGATATTCTCCTCGACTTGCATGCCAAAACTTGGAATTGGCGGATGCATAAAAGATAAATTTTGAAAATCCATTAATAGGAAAGACGCAAATATTTTGAATTAAGCAGATGAAAAATTGACAAAGTATTACACTTGGACAATTTTTTAAATTGTGCAAAATAGATTTGGACACCTACTAATTTAAGAAGCAACAAATGGCCTGAAGATCACTAATAAATTGGAAGAGTTTGAGAGCATAAGCAAAACCTCCATGACTAGATTGAGTGCTAAATTATTTTCTACAGAATATGAAATTAAAGAAAAAATATTTTGTTGATAAAAATAAAATTATATCTATAATAATCTAGAAAGGTAAAATTTGGCACGTGACTAGAAAAATTAGTAGTGAATCAATGTGTAAAAATTTCACACCTAATGATGAACAATTAAGCTCATTTCAAAAGACTAAGAAAAAATAATTTAAAAGCAAGTTGCGGACAGGCATTGAAAGGGTCAAAGGAAGTAATTTTAAGATAATGACAAATTAAAATTAAAGGAAGAAAATCTTAATTGAGGACGCTAAGAGTTCGCACGAGTTTAAAATAATTATGATCTTAAACGATGCTCTAGACTCGTTAAACATGCGGCAAACGTGAAAAAAAATAATAATAATTATAAAAATGACATAAAATTTATAATAGGTAATCAAATAAAGAGATAGAAAAAATAATTTTCTCTTCTGTAAAAAAAACAAAGATAATGTTAGTAATAATCAATTAAATTCATGTTGCAAAAAAAAATTCATATAAGTCACATAGAAAGCAAGCATGCAAAAATTTATAAAGCACATAACACAAGTATAATGCGTCCTAATATAGGTGACCTCTTTATGCCAGAAGTATGTCTAACGCGTATTTGAAAAATAAATGTGCCATAATATGTCATTCCATTGCTCTTTAATTAATTAAAAAAAATCTATCCCCAAAACTAAATACAAAAATAGAATAAGCTTTATTACATGCCAACAATAATAATAAAATTCTCCATCGCATCTAAAAATCTTCATTCCATTTACATGTTCATGGTTCAATCTCCACAAGATAAAAGCTTGTGATCTTCATAGCTATCTGCATCACAAAAGGATTAGTAATACCCTCCCTCTTAAGGTTTAATTAATTTAGATAAATGGTCCATATTCTGGCACAACTATTTTTCAAATAATGCACATACAAATGATAAAATTACTTGGGGTCGTGAACCCACTCGGACATTAGGATAAAGTTGACTAATGGACTTAAGGATATTAAGCCTCCTATGATAAATGATGCATGTACTAAAAATGTGTTGGTTTAGCTCTATTCTGGTTGAATTAAGAATGGGTTTACTAGACACAAGGTTCCCGGGCGGACAACTCGAGTGAGAAAGCTACGCGGCCACACGGAAAAAAAATCCGGACACCCCGCGCATATGCCAACTCTCCTAAATTTGGATTTTGAAGAAAAATTTGTGAGTGCGCAAAACACACCTCACGTGTACGTGTGATCGTGTCAATTTTCCAGAACTGGAGGAAGTATGAACGAAATGACAATTTATATAAAGCAATAACAAATAAACAATTTATATAAAGCAATAACAAATAAACAATTTATATAAAACAATAACAAATAAATAAATTATATCACATGAGCAGGATAAACACATATTAAGCAATTTAAATAAAATAAATAAATAAATAAATTATTAACCTAAGTTAGTTGTGGTTTAGACCTTTAATCCCCAGCGGAGTCGCCAAGCTGTTATACCCCATTTTAACTCGAGGTCAAACGGTGTACAACATATTGATGATTCCTAAATTATTTAATTTTAAGGAGTCGCCACCTAATTATTTTTAAGGTAAATTAGGATACCTAAATAATTGACAAATTTAATGCCAAAAAATAATCTCCGATTAGTGGTCTACTTAGCTTATGAGATTCTAGATAAGGGTTCTAGTTATCCTAAAGGGAAGGGGTTAGGCATCCTTCAAGATTCGTTAAAAAAAACGATTACCGGCCAAACTTAGGTTTAGATTAAAACTATAAAAAGTTGTTCAAAAGTTTTGAAAATGAAGCTTAGTAATTACATGAAAAAAGATTTTTGAACTTGAAATTATTAGGCAAATATTGCTTATTGCATGAAATAAGTGCGTGTTTAAATGCGGTATTTTTTACTAATAATTTAGCCTTAAATAAAAATATAGGTTTCTTTTATTATGATGACCCATTTTAATTAAAGTTCACAAATCTAAATATCTATATAATGTTAGCTATTGCATTAGTGAGAACATATTCACATTATAAAAGCAAATTTAACATGTAATGATAATAATAATAATACTAATAATAGTAGTAATAGTAATAATAGTAATAATAATAATAGTAATAATAATACTAATGATAGTAATAATAACAACAACAATCATAATAATAAGAATGCAACAATAACAATAACAATAACAATAATAATAGCCATAATAATAATAACAATGATAATAATAATAATAAAGTATGATAATAATAATAACGGTAGTAAAAAAATATATAATAATAATAATACGATAAATAATAATAATAATATGATAAATAATAAATATAATATGATAAATAATAATAATAATAATAATAATAATAACAGTAAATAACAACAATAATAATAATGAATACAACAATGATAATAATAATAATAATAACGATAATAATAATAATAATATGATAAATAATAATAATAATGACAGTAAATAACAACAACAATAATAATAAATACGATAATGATGATAATAATAATAACGATAATAATAATCGTAATAATAATAATAATAATAATAATGATTATAACAATAATACAATAATAATAATAACAATAATAATAATAATATCCATAAAAATAACAATGATAATAATAATAAAAAATAAAAAATATAATAATAACAATACTAACAGAAATAAAATATACTAATAATATTAATAATAAAAATAGTAAAATAAAAATATATATATACTACTACTACTACTAATAATAATAATGATAATAACATATACTAATAATAATAACGAAAATAATAATAATAATAATAATAATAATAATAATAACAGTAAAAAAAAAATACAATTATAACTACTAATAATATTAATAACGAAAATAACAATACTAATAATAACACAATAATAATAATAATAATAATAATAATAATAATAATAATAATAATAATAATAGTAATATTAATAATAATAGTAGTAAACAAAATGTACTAATAATAATGATAATAATAATTACGAAAATATTAATAATAATAATAATAATGCTAACAGTAAATAAATACTACTACTACTAATAATAATAATAATAAAAACGGTAATAATAAGAATATATACTACTACTAACGAAAATAATAATAACAATAACAATAATAACAATAATAACAACAATAATAATAATAATAATAATAATAATAATAATAATAATAATAATAACAGAAAAATAAACATACTACTGCTTCTATTAATAATATTAATAATGAAAATAATAATATTAATATGAATAACGAAAATAATAATAATAATAATAATAATAATAATAATAATAATAGTAATACTAACAGAAAAATAAACATACTACTACTTCTATTACTAATATTGATAGCGAAAATAATAATAATAATAATAATAATAGTAATAACAGAAAATAAAATATACTAATAATAATAATAGCAATAATAATTAAAATAATAATAATAACGACAATAATAATAATAATAATAACAATAGTAAAAATAATAATAAGGATATCGACTCCATGTGAGGGAATGGAGATTACATTGAAACTCCATTTTTGCTCCCGAAGTGTTCATGCAAAAAAAAAGAGTGACGAAATTAGGAGGCTAGCATTTTTAGGATAATATTTAAGCATAATGACAACGAAAAAAAACAAAGGAACATGAAGTAAATATTACCTGTTGCAGGGCAGTGAACGGGGATGATTTGGTCATGAATCTACCCTCGTTTTAAAAGTAAAGCTAAGTGCAAATTCAAAAATACTTTGAAAGAAATATTCAAAATCAGTGTAAGAGTTTATTTTTTTGTCTGTGTTTTTTTTTTCTCTTCTCCTGTCCGTGTAAGTGTAAGCCCCCAATTGTTCTGTCTAATCCCTCTATTTATAGGGAGATAGAAATTAAAAAAAAAATAAAAAAAAAATAATAATAATAATAACGGATGATTAAAATAATGCGGAGTGGGCGAAAATAATAAAATAATGCGGAACGGCGGAAAAATAATAATTAATACGAAATGGGCGGAATATTTAAATAATGCGGAATGGGCGGATTATTAAAATAATACGGAACGGGCGGATTATTAAAATAATACGGAACGGCGGAAAAATAATAATTAATAGGAAATGGGCGGAATATTTAAATAATGCGGAATGGGCGGATTATTAAAATAATACAGAATGAATAGAAGAAGAAAAAAAATAGTTGAAATATATATATATATATATATATATATATATATATATATGTATATTGATGGGAAATTAATATATTTATATTTATTTATTTTTCGGATGAAGAATATTTTTTTTTTTTATATATATATATATATTGAAGAGGGGACAAAAGATTATGGGTTAATTAATATAATATTAATATAGGGTATGGGGAGGGGCACGCGTGTATTTGTTTATTATTTCGGAAGAATATATATGGGGAAGGGGGTGCACGCTTGGATTTGTTTATTATATATATATATATATATATATATTTTCGGAAGAATATATATGGGGACGCGTGATATAAATTAATATTATTTATTTTTATTTCATCAATTATTTATTTTAAAAATAAAATCGGATGTGAATATATATATTTTGGAAAAGAGATATAATATTAATATGGGTATATGTGCAGGGACAAGCATGGAATAAAAAATGGTATAGGGATATGGGAAGGGGGACAAAACATATAATAATATATATATTTTATTTAATTTTTTTATTTTAAAAAAAAAATCGGATGAATTTTTATAATATATATATTTTTTATTTTTATTTTAAAATAGGAATTCGGGTGAATATATATATATATATATATATATATATATATATATATATATATATATATATATATATATATATATATATAAATGGACAAAGAATGATGGGCGGGGCACGCGTGGATTAAAATAATATTAATGTTTTAATTTTTATTAAAAAGATAAATAAAAAATAAAAAAAAATATCGGATGAATATAATATATATATATATATATATATATTATTATATTCATTTTTTTTAAAATTATTTGGATGAAAAGAAAACAATTATATATTTTATTATTATTTAATGTTTATTATTATTTATTTTTTAAATAGGAATTCGGGTGAATATTATATATATATATATATATATTAAAATGGTACAAAAGTGCGGCGGAAAATATATATATATATATTATTATATTCATTTTTTAAAATTATTTGGATGAAAAGAAAACAATTATATATTTTATTATTATTTAATGTTTATTATTATTTATTTTTTAAATAGGGGACAACGGGTGATGGGCATTATTAATATAGTATTAATATATGTATGGGTAGTAAATTAAAATATTTTTTTTTATTGTTATTATTATTATTATTATTTTTTATTATTATTATTATTATTTTTTTACGGAAGATTAACATTATTTATTTATTTATTTATTTATTATTATTTTAAAAGAGGGACAAAAAGGTGTGCAGAATATTATTATTTTATTTTTAATTATTTTTATTTTCGGATGAATAAATAATATATATATATTTTTTAATTTCTTTATTTATTATTATTATTATTTATTTATTGATTTATTTATTTTTATTTTTTGACGAGGAGATGGCATATATATTATTTGCGTGTTGTAGTATTAATGGAAGAATAAAAATAATAATAAAAAAAAATTGTTAATTCAATATTAATTATTTGTTATTTAGGAGAAGTAATGAAAACGCAAAATTAATTGGTGAAATTGGTTATCAAATTAGACGAATTAATTTACGATCTTCTTAATTTTAACAAAAGTAAAATGATTAACTTTATTGTAACTAATTATTAATTTACGAAATAATTAATTATGGTAAATAATAATTTTCTTTTTATAAGTCAAATTTAAATATTACTAAGAGATAATGACTATATAACAAAAAAAATGCATGTGTTATAAAGATAACAAATTATTTAAAATACACTTGAAAATATGCATGGTTTTATAAAAGCCAATTATTTTAATTTAATTAAAATTGAAGAAGTCTAAAATTAAAATAAGATGAGTATGCATTAATTAATTAACAAACCTCTCATTTTTTACAAAGTAAATAATTAACTTCAGTTTAAATAAATTAACTTGAAATATGAGTCTATTAATTAAAATCCAACTAATTAACAGAGCTATTTATTTTAAAAATAAAAATCTTTTGAAACAATTTTTTTGAATAAATAATAAAATATATTCTATTCAAGAATTATTTTATAAATATATATATATATATATAGAGAGAGAAATTAATTTAAAATGATGATACCATATATGTATATTTCGTTTTTTTTTTATTATTATTATTATTTAATTTTATATATATATTTTATTATTATTGTATTATTATTATTTTTTGTAAAAATTACGTTGTTGAGGGTAAAAATTGGGTGTCAACAGTGGTGGTGCGACAGGCACGTATACCGCACAACCAAAAATTCTTAAATGGGCTATATTTGGTTCATTACCAAATACTAATTGTGACGGAGAGTATTTATTATAATGCGTCGGTCTGAGACGTACAAGTGCTGCTGCATGTAAGATAGCATGACCCCAAATAGTAATTGGCAATTTTATTTTCATTAGTAGAGGCTTTATAAATGACTCTGCAAGGCCATTTTGAGTATGAACATGAGCAACATGATGTTCAATTTTTATCCCAATTGATAAGCAATAATCATTAAATGCTTGGGATGTAAATTCTCCAGCATTATCAAGGCGAATGACCTTAATTGGATAATCTGGGAATTGCGTTCTCAATCTTATTATTTGTGCTAACAACTTCGCAAACGTCAGGTTGCGAGATGATAACATACACACATGAGACCATCTAGATGATGCATCTATTAGGACCATAAAATATCTAAACAATCCACTAGGTGGATGAATAGGTCCACATATATCTCCATGAATACGCTCTAAAAAGTCAGGAGATTCGATGTCAACCTTCAGAGTCGATGGTCTAGCAATTAATTTGCCTTGATAACAAGCAGCACATGAAAATTCATCATTTGTAAGAATCTTCTGGTTCTTTAATGGATTTCCAGTTGAATTTTCAAGAATTCGTCTCATCATTATTGATCCAGGATGACCTATTCGATCATGCCATAACACAAATGTATTTGTCCTGCTCAGTGATCTCTTCTCCGCATAAATTTAACAAGCTATAATTCTAAACAGAGCAGAATTATATTCAATCATATTTTTGAAATCCATTAATCTCAGATTTAGCCAATCTTGACGAGCTTGTGGAAGCATGACCAACTTCAAGTGGTCATATCTTTCTTTTAAATTTTTCCACAATTTAAGGGGGTCTTTTAATGTGAGATATTGTAATTTTTGCCCCTCGTCAAGATGGTGATGGAGAAGTATCATGGCTTTAGCACGATCATGATTGGATGCCGTATTGTCATCTTTAATGGTGTCTGCCAGATCTATTGATTCTAAATGAATTTCGGCATCAAGTGCCCATGATGAGTAGCCTTTTCCAGAGATATCAAGGGCCACAAATTCAAGTTTGAAAATATTTGCCATTTTATGAAAATAAATTTAAATAAAACTCTTACCACTTTTTGTTATCTTCTAAAAATAGCTGGAGCCTCGTGCTAGTAACGTGTTATGAAATATAACTAACACAATAATATTTAAGAATTAGAAAACAAGAAAAAAGAGAAAACAGGAGAGAAAAATGTAGTATCTCCGTATATCAATTTTCAAAGCCAAAGATTGACATTTATAGACAGGAGAACAAGCTAGAAAGAAAAAAAATAACTAAAGGGACATCCATTTACATAATAACACAAATTATTTTATCACAAAAAATATACTTTTGAAAATAAAAATATATTTTGAAATAAGTTAATTTTAGAGATAACGGTGTTCAATATTTTTATCCGTTCCCGCCACTTGCCGGCGATTCCATTTCCGATGGCGGTGAGCTTCTTCTCTCCGGCTGCTCTTCCAATCCATCGCATTACCTGTCAAGCTACGACGACCACTCTCTCCACTGCTGTGCCATCAATAGCACCTCTCCCTATAAACCTTAATCCTCTAGCCCCTTCCTTGTCCTGCGCCCTCAACTGTACTCATTTCCAATCGTACGTAAATTCTTCTCTCTTCTCATTATGATACGGTATTTGAAACTTCGGTATGGTAATTTTGGTATGATATGGTAATTCGGTATGTACCATACCGTGGAAGACAGAGGATTCATTCGCCTCAATATTTGTTTAACTGCATCAAATTTGACAGGTGTTCTGGTTGCACGCAAGAGTATAATCTCCATCATCCGGTTTCAATTGATGAAGCTATCGGTTTCTTCAACAAGCTCGGTGTCAAAGATTTTTCCTTTGACACCTGTAGATTAGTATGTAATTGTTTGCTTCTTCATTCTATGGATTCATTTTACGGCATCGAACATTTGTAACCTAGATTAAATGCAGTGGGGATGGAGGTGTCGGGCAAAGCTTGCTGTTCGCGGTTCATCGAGCAAGCCCTTGATTGGGCTTTATGAGGAGGGAACTCATAACATAGTTGATATCCCAGACTGTAAAGGTATACTATTTGGATATCTGCTTATTGTATAGACAATAGAATTATCTAATTTAATCCTCTTTTCTGCAGCTCATCATCCAAACATCAATGCTGCTGTTGAGCTCCTGAAGAAAGGCTTGTTCTTATCCTCTCCCAATTTATGTGCATATGAATTCAATACCTATTATACATACTATTCTTTGTTCTCATTTGGATTTTCTTTTTCTCTTTCATCCTCCAGGGATAATTGAGTTGAATGTTGAACCATATGATGAAGATCAAGGCACTGGTGACCTGAGGTATGTTCAGGTGAGTAATACATAAATGTTTTAAGTGGAAAGATTTAGGTTGCTGAGGTTTTTGCTCTTCTTTATTTACTAAGATGCTACTCGTTGATGTGCAGATGGCTGTCACCACACATGATACCTCCCTTCCTATACCGGAGAGATATAAGAATGGTTTGTATATGATATACTGAAGGGGCTTATGATTGTTCTTTGATGGAGTTAATATAAATTCTCTCATTTCAGGTAAAGTGCAGGTCTCTTTGGTTTGGAATTCAAGAAGCGAAAATTCAGCTAACACTGGAAAATTAAATGCTTTAGCCAATGTAAGAAAGTGATGTTAGCAATACTAGATTTCTTCATCAATGAATTACATTTATTTTACAGAATCTCACTTGCTAATGTAGTTCCTCTGGGGAAGCGGTGGGCCAAAGAGAAAAGTTCATTTAATTCATTCAGTTTGGGCTAATTTCCAGACATCATCAAATAATGTGAGCAAATCTCTTTCTCTCTCTCTCTATGAATGGATGCCAATATATATATATATATATATATATATATATATATATATATATATATATATATATGATTGGAATTTTTAGCTCATAATTTGGCCACTTTATCACATTCATGGATATGAGGTCCTTTCGTACACTGTGTGAGATCAAAACAAGAGCATGCTACTAATCATAGCTCGTTTACTCACCTTAGAGTATCCTATCAATTTATTTCTTGGTTTCCATATCCTAGACGATGCAAAATTGAGACGCATAGCTTGTAGTCTTTTTCCTTTTCCTAGCTGATCCGAAATTGAGATGCATAGCTTGTAGTCTGTTCATTTTACAGTGTCTATCTCTTCAATTGGGAATACATATATCTTTTTTAATCTTAAAAAACAACTAAAACATATAGCTTTTTTAAATGAAAAAGTTAAAACAACTTAATGGTTTTGATGCTGTCATTTTATCAAATATACTCTCTTCATACTTGCAGGTATGTTAAATTTGTTAGCTCAAGTTATTGTAAGAGAGTAGTTCATCGTGTTAAATATGAGCTTCTTATAGAAGTGAGGAAATTGGTGGAGGAGCTTTGTGGCTGGCTAATGAATTTAAGACCCTACAATCATAGAAATAGGCCTCCCATTCCATGAAATGGATGAGAAATATGGCTCCTATGTTGAAGGGAGTAGATTCATAGAGAAAAGAATATTCTTGCTCCTTGGTGGGGTTGCATGAAGTGAGGATATTTTAGTTTTTGCTTTTATTCAAGTTTCTGGTAACAGGGAAGTCTCAACTTGACAATGAAAACCACAACACATTAGAATTACAAATGGTTCTTGTCACTTTCTCGTATTAAGGGTTACTGGAGGGTGATGGCATCAAGCATTCAGATTCTTAATGTTGTGATCCTGGCTTTGTGCTCCCTATACCGTCTTGTCCAACAAAACTGCAAAATTATTTGAATGTAGATACTGAAGTACATTGGTACCTTTTTCTTTGAACAAGTTACTGAACAGTGTAGTTTTACTTGTCACATCTCCATGATATTTTTTTTGAACCTGGTAAAGTTCTTGTCACTTCTCCATGATTTCGAACAAAGTCAATGAGAAAGACTTGTGAATTTCCTATCTTATGCATGAAAAATTATTTGAACGTTCTTTCTCAAATAGGACTCTTCCTCAGTTTGCTACGTAAGAACTTGCTGTTAGTGTACCTATTACGATATCAGCTATATCAATTGGATCATAGTTTAAGACTTCTCAAAATTAATTTGTTTCTTCAGAGTTCAGCCAGTGATTGCTTTAGATAACTATACAGATTTTAGTAGATCAAATATTGTGAATAACAAACGTCAATACCATATGTATTGTTGCATGCAAAATTTATCAAGATTTCTCCTTTCCAGATTCCACTAAACCTTGTTAGCTGCGCTGCTAATATTTAACTAATCTACAGTACTTTGATATCTTGATAAGAGTGCCACAGTTTGTTGATATCTTCTTGCTGGCATGCAGATTATATTTGGAAACAGATGGAGACATTTATTAGGGGAAAGAGATTTCTGGGATCACGTTGGAGGGATTGATGTCTCTTTGGCTCCATCAAGCTTTGGGCAAGCAAATACGCGGGTATAACTCCTAAAAATGGATCTTATTTGTTTTTTCTTAAAGGAAAGATCAATCATGTTTTTTACCATTTCCTTGAGCTCCACTTTAAGTAGCTCAGACGAGACATAGAACAGATGTCACGGATCAAGCACGATAATGGATCCTTCCAGCCTGAGTCTTCTATGAATAAGGTTCTCAGTACTCCAGAAACTTTAGGCCTGGCTGGAATAAGCATCCATGAATCCTTATTACATGTCACTTATCAGAGAAAAAAAATAGAATCTTTATTATTTACATTGGACATGTCTTCTTTTGGGTAAATAACTTAGTTTCGTTCTTTTCCCACCTTCTTCCGGTTCTGGTCTTTGTCTTGGGCCAATCCACAACTTCTGACCTTGCAATGGCATGTTGTTGATGATTACTTTCTCATTTTAGTTTACACTAAGCCCACTTAAGGATGAACTAAACTTGGTTTGAGCCACAGAACATACATTTTTCTAGGGGCATATTTCTCATTATCGTTTTTTTTTCTTATTTTGGTTACCCACCATACAACCTTGACCAATTTTCCCATTACTATACGTTTTTCCCTGGATTTTAATTAATTTGTTTGTCATTCTTCAGGCTTTTGATTCTTTGCTGCGGAAGTTACAGAAATATGTCCCTCAAGGTGCATCAGTTGTTGATCTCTATGCAGGAGCTGGTGTAATTGGGTTGTCTTTGGCTGTTTCAAGGAAATGCAGGTCGGGATGATAGTCCTCTACCCCTTTTATTGACCTACTGTCTGTTTTAGTGTCCCAAAAAGATTAATCTCTCTGGAATTGGAAAATTCTCTCATATTCAAAAATTGAAGTTAACAGTTGATAAAATCACTTCGTATTATTTCAATTATTTTTCCATGTGCATTGTTTTGAATTTGATGTGACATTTTTACACCATTTTCATTTCTCTCCCTTTTGTGGATAAATACCCGTTCACATTTTCTAGGTATAGTTTTAACACATCTATAGCGAACTCAGATCTGATAAGTTGTCTGAAGATAACGTGTCTGAACTTTCTCTTTTAATGTATTTTTTGAACGTTAAAGTCAACCAAGTCAATTAAATTTGGACAGAGTCAGTTTCTAAGCACTTTCAATCAATTTTCTCAACTTCAACCATAAAACTTCAAGATTCCAAAGAAGTTGTTTTCTTCCAGGTCAGTTAAATGTGTCGAGGTTAACAAAGAGTCCAGGCAATCTTTTGAGAAGACGGTGGAGCGCTTGCCTACAAATGTCGAAAGCAATATCAGCTGGCACCATGCAGACGCTTCAATAGTAAGTCTGAACAAGTCAATTACATATGTCATCACAAACATGCACCACTTTGTTTTTTGTCGCATAAACTTGTCTGCAATTTCACTTCAATATATGGTTTTTGAAATCTATTTATGTGTTCATATGGATGCTGAGAAATACACTTCTGTTTTATCATTCATGTACATCTACAATTCTGGAGAAAACTCTACTGGTGGAAACTTTGCAATGTCTGTGTAGATTCAACTTTTTTTTCTCTTTCTTTTCCAGACCTAGAACTCCGTTGGTATGCTGAATATCTGTATATGATTTTGATGTTGTGTATAAGTTTCACTTGAACTTACAACTTGTATAGGAACCTAGTTCATGGCTCATGGGATCGGATGTTGTTGTGGTTGACCCTCCGAGGAAAGGACTGGACCCTTCCTTGGTGAAGGAACTACGGCATATCTCAGCAGTGGAACTCAGAACATCCAAAAGGTAGAGTGAAAGGAAATTCTAAGAAGTAAATAGGTTGCTAAATTTGTTATGAAAATTCACGATCATTGATGTACTACAGCATGTGATGATGTTCGTCATTCACTTATGGTTTATTTGCTATGTTAGACCTGAAAAGGTCAAAGACGAGAAGAGACCGTGGATCCTGCGTGCCAGAGAAGCGGCAATTCAAATTGAAAGCACAACTGTACATGAGGAAAATCAATCATTGCCACAAACGCTTATCTATATTAGTTGTGGTTGGGAAAGTTTTAAAGAGGTATATGTGGCCTTCAAATCCATATTAGAAAATTTAGATTGAGATGCAGCTCTTTGATCTCTGTGTATTCATACAATTTGTTTGAACTATCATTCAGTTCAATCATGGTTTTGGTTCATAAGATGCCATAAAACTTTGGGCACTGAACTATGTCATCTTGAAGCTGATGATAGGCCCCTTTTTCATGCAGGATTGCTCGTCACTGCTAGCTAGTAAGGAATGGCATTTGCATAAAGCCCATGGCTTTAATTTCTTTCCTGGAACACAAAGGTTTTGCCTTCCCCTTAGTCCTACAGACAAGTTTAAACTTGCATCTGTTTCAACTAACATTAAATTTCATCCAACATGGTTACAAAATAACTTCTATTATTTATTATTGTCATTCATGTATATGCATAATAAACACATCTGCTTGAAGAAAGAAACTCTGTGCTGCACAAAAAATTCTGAATGGTCTTCCAGCATAGTTTATATCTGTGCCACTATGGAGAAGACGATGGAAGATTCTCTGTCATTGCTCACAAATACAGGAAATTGCTACTCAATGTAGTGTTAGATGTGTTGAAGGGACTTGCGAATTTTGACTATGCTTGTCGTTAGGACATTTCTAAATTTGAGATTGTGCATTGGTGGTCACTGATTGTTGAGAAAACATAACTCTCAACTGGAATTGGAGATAGCAAGGGAATGAAAAACATCACAGAAGACCATTAGGTTGAAAGGCTGGGGTCCGTAGATGCTCTTTAAAGAAACCAAAAAGAAAGATTTTTTTTTTCTATTTTGGACATATAGATAATTCTTGTTAAATATATAAAGTTTTCCCCCTAGCTTTTTTTTAAAAAAACTTCTTATTCTCTTCCTTATGCATATTGTTATCTTTTTTTTTTTTCAAGATCGTGTCCCTTGCTTTGTTGGTATGTGAATTGTGATGCTCAAATGCTTTTGCTTGAAAAGCTTCATTCTTTTGACTGCTTTGGTGATCTTTTAATTTAACTGGATGCAGTATTGAGATTCTAGCTGTGTTTAAACGAGGCAGAGGAGCTAGCGCCAAGAAGAAGAAATCGGGTAAAAAGCAAAAGAGACCCCACTGAAGAATTCAGTAAAAGAAAGGCCAACGTTAAAGCTCATATTCAACTGAAGTAAATTACAAGGAACAGAAGGGTAGAGAGGAGAAGGCTTAGCTCTGAAATTTATTGAACGCACAAGTTCCATCCTCATGATTGCTGTTCTTGCCTTATGGGTTAATATGACTCTTGCCCGCCCAAGTATCCAACTGCTGTATAATTTGCTAGTGCGGAAGTCATTTGGTGGGTAACTAAGAATGTTTGTTTCACTCATTTTCTGGTCTCACATCCATAGCATTGTATTTGCAAGAAGCAGATAGTGCTGGGGGATTGTTTTGGGGGTAGAGAGAGAGAGATTCACGATTTCATGTATAGCGGAAAATAATCTTTTGGCTCTTCAAGCATCTTCCTGGCCTTTTAGTTTGGTCCCAATTGTTTCTTTTTTTATGTTGCTATGAGTAACGTAGCAGTTGGACATCTGGATGTTTTATGTGACGAAAGTAGAGTAGTAGAATGTTATTGCTCTTTACTCTATGCTATGTAAAATGAGTGATGTACTTGAATAGTTCTTCTAAAGCAATTTCTGAAAGGAAATTGGATGTGGCCAGACATCAATATTGTAAGTTCCTTTCTCATGGTCTGAGCACAAATGCAGGAAATTTGTGGTGATACACTCCTAGTTCATGACTACAAATTCAAATCATTCGTCTTTCACCTTATATTAACCTAGGAAATTTACTCAAAGCTAGTACTTTGACAATTGAACTATAATCGGAAGTACACATTTCAACTGCTGAGGTTGGTTTATATTCGACGTAAAATCTGCACCTAAACAGCTGGACTTGTACACTACTAATGCCACAACAATGCATGTTAGGAAGATGCATAAAAGAGACTACAAAGACCTTATAGAACAATACAAACTTGAAGATTTAGAAGACAATGAGAGTGTGCAGTAAAATATACATTTATCTTAACACGTAGTACTTGATTTTCACATATGTATATTCATAAGGTTCGAGCTGATAGTCGTGGGGAACCACTCTAGATCTACTGTAAAAACCATACACAAGAAGCTCTTTTTCCTGGTTTATATCCATAGGCCTTTTTCAAATGGCATCCTCTTTTGCTAGTACAAGTATACAAACCTAGCCAAAGTAAATGCTCCTCCAGCCTTTAGCAACAACTCCTCTGATCCCAATCTGAGATTTTAAGAAGAATAGATGGTACCTAAAACATTAACAGAAAACTTTGAATTCCTAGACAGTAGTGCATAAAGAGTAAACCATATACTATACCTGTATATTTACATGTATTCATCTCCAATGTTCATTCTCATGCAGCACTAAACTTTTTGCACAGAATTCACCTGTATTGCACGCTGAAGAAGAGACCTATACTCTTTACTTCTCGACCAGTCATCAATCTCGCGTGCACGTAAAACAGGGAGTGGATGTGAAAGTTGCCTTGTTTGAGCTTTTCTAAAGTGAAAAAACTTGTTGAAGTTAAAAGAGTTGAAGAAAATTGCAAGACAAACCTATAACAGTTATATTTTACCTAATATACCACCCTACTGGACTTGATGATGCTTTGTCATAAGATCGAGCTTGCTCTAAGAATGCATCCACATTCAGTTGATCCGATAGAGATGGACAGCCACCAGCTAGTTTCATTAGTACTGAAACAACCACCTCTTGTGGGAGCATGACAAAAGAAGGAAATTCATGCATAAGATTTTCTGATGTTGTTAATGCCATTAAACTGAATTTACTATTTGGATTTCCTCTACCTTTGGATCTTGAGCAACAAGAAGTGCTGCACGATCACAGGTGAGTTCTGCTGCTCGAAGCCAGCGTAAGAGCTGTTCTTCTAGTCTTTGAGCAATCAAACTGCCAACACCTGTGGGTAAAAAGATTTCGAAATTCATTTGTAACTAAAATATGCCCCTCTTTTTGCCCCCCAAAAATGCATACTAAGCATCCTATCCTATCCGAGTCCAAGTTTACCCTTTGCACTTTAGACAGCTGTCCTTAGCATCATATGGAGGACCCTCATTCGAGGTACAAAAAGAGTACGGTACAAAGGAGGTTGGTCTTCTTAGTTCGAATTCCATATCAGCATTGAGATAAAATGTACTATGAGCCCTAATGCCCTTAACCATAAACCTTTTGTAGCATAGCAAACAAAGTCTCACATATATGTTGCGGACAAGATTTTTTAGTTTTGAATCATCAAATCTGAACACCAATCTTTTTGTTCACCATGGTCCATGGTTACACATGAGACTATCAGGATGTAGATAAAAATATCGATCTGTCAAACAAAAGATGATTTTAAATAGAAAACATAAGGATACTTCGTTTAGCATGCAGTGTTCATGTCCAAACAATTTGGGCAAATATTTCTTGGAATCTCTGTTGCTGATAATCTATCATGATTGACTTACTAAATTGACTTAGGATATCTATAGTTTAACTCTTGCATCGCAACCTTTTTGACTGTTATTTTACCAGAAATATCTGGATTATCTGCTACTTCCATGTTCATTTTCACTATTTCTGTGTTATGTAAAGTAGAATGTAACCCATACCAGGAACAGTATAAGCCCCAAGAGTGAGAATATTAGCAAATGTCAACCACACACCATGATCACATTTCAGATGACCTAACTCATGAGCCAAGACAGCCTGGAATAACAAATGACATAAAAAGAGGCAAATCAAACGCATGCAGCAAAAATTACAAGTCATAACAGACAAGAAAAGTAAGGTACCATGGAAGACAAAAGAGTGTTTTTTAGATGCTGAGTTCATTTGACAAGAAAATTAAGGTACCATGGATGACAAAGGAAAAAGAATTACATCCTGAGCTTGATAACCCAAGTTAGCTAAGAATGATTTGATGCACGAAGAAAAGAAGACAGATTGAAGTAGGTTAAGATCTTCAAATAATGCTTAAACCTGCCATAGGGATATACACTAACAAAAAAATTCCAAGCAAATCTTTCTTTTGCAGTAGTTAAGTTGATACATGCCTCTCTTTGGAATCGCATACAAGAACCACAAGCAGATACTAACAGCAATCATTTGAAAGTTAAATACAAAATGAATACCTGCAATTCCTTTCGACTCAGCAGCTCCACTAGGCTTGTATGAACCACTACAAAAGGCTTTTTACCACTGACAGCCAGGGTATATGCATTAGGTACAGGACTTTGACGTATATACAAGTCAGGAGCCTCAGTATTGAGTATTCTAGCAGCCTCAACCATTAAGCAATGAAGTTCAGGGAGCTGAAAGACATATTAAATCCGTTAGATGAGTGAAGATCTCTCTTATCTCTTTATTCTTTAATTGTAAAGTACGTTGCAAACATCCATCAACAAGGGGCATCCATTGGAAGTTGACAATCTTATGTTAACAGATAATTAAGCATCTACAGAACATTACAAAGAAGTACTACGAAAGGATCTAACAGTTACATGAATTAAATCATCACGCAACAAACAGTCTAAAATGCAAAATGAATAACCTGATTTTCCGAAACAAGAACTGACGTCCCTATGTTCTCCAGAAGCATAATTTGCTCTGAAACAGTCCCTGCAATAACATCTTCAGATTAGACATAAAGGTAGGCTTCAATTCAACATGTATGTATCACATAAAGCAAATATGTTCGAGTTAAATTCCACCTACTTTTATCCAAAGTTCAAACTTGACTTATACAATAAACAAATGTTTTAGAGAGTTACCTAGTAAGGCTTTTCCAATGTCATTGAGACCAGGTATTGCTCTCAAAAGTAACGTATTCTGTGAAGGTAATTAAACATGATGAATATCACACCTAAACAACATCAGCTGCAGCAAAAAAGGAAAGAAGAATGACCTGTCTGTCAAGAGGATGCCTAAAATCGTCCGCATCAAGATCACCAAACGTGAGGGAGGCTGCTCGACATACAAAAAGGCTGACTTTTTGATTCCTGAATCCTGTAATCGGAGATTTGGTGCGAAAGTTAACGTTACAACTGAGAACCGATGGGGAGAAGTAGAGTGAAGCCATTCAAAGAAAGACAAGCAAGATGAAGAAGAGAGTAATTCACACCAATTTTGGCTTGTGTTCTTGTTCACCACACCACTATTTTCATTGTCCTCCACCAATATTTTGTAAATAAATAAATACATACGGCTGCTTAAAAAGATAATATCTCAGTTGTTTGTTTGGTTCTAATATATGCTTTTCATTATTTGACCAATCATACTTTGTATGGAAAGTCTCATGTCCAACCCACACAAAAGTCATACCCTTTAGGAATAATCATCCAATTAGTGTTGGACATATTCTCTTTTAAAAGAAATATTAAATTTTTTCCTTTATATTTTTTAATAACTTCAGATGTATTTTTATGGATTTACACAACCTTTATAATTTGAATAGAAAAACATACCCTCGCTCTTATTTCAAGAGATTATAAATACTTTTACGAGTTAACAATTTAATTTTTAATAACATTTATGCATTGATTTTGAAGATTTGAGTTGAGAAGTAATTTTGGCGCTTTTGTAATAATATTAAATGTTTTTAATATTGACAATATTAATCTTTAGAAGCAATATTTTGGGATTAATCTCAACCAAAATCTAGTGGAGGATATAAGTGGTCACCATGGCTAACATGTTATCGAAATGGTGCATAGTTGAGTGAAGAGAAATAGTTGAGAATGGTATCGAAGGAGGAATTGCTTCATCTCTTTGATCGCTTTGCTTTCCTTACTTCCCAAACTGGTACTTCATTTGCTTTTCTTCAACTATATATGTCTATGCCGCCTTTGCTTTATTCTCAAAATCAAATCATTTGCAGATGTCAAGCAAAGGATTGTGGATGCTGTTAATCACAAACAGGTTAACATTCATTCTCCTTCTTCACTTTCATACCTAATTGATTTTGACCTCTGTTCTTCTTCTTTTAAAATTACAGGAAGCTATTGCTATTACAACTGCTATTCAAGAGGAGATATTTTCAGAGATGGGAATTGGTGAGAAAATGTGAAAAGAATCAGTTTTCATACAAATTGCAGTGGTGAAAATGCAGTGTTATCTAGTATTTGGGGAAAATGCTTCATAGAGTTATATCATTTTGTAATATATAATTTTTTTTTTGGGAATTCCTTATTTCTCTGTTGCAGATCCACAATTTGGTCTTGCTTGCTTGGGAAAAATAAACTCAACCTATGAGAGTGATCGAGATCTGATGATTCGATTTTACGAATTTGTTGCAAAGTAAGATTAGAATGTTCCGTCTTTAAGGGTGTTGCAGTGCATTTGCTCATTTCTGTATATCAATTTTAAGCAGTGTATTTCTCTTATTTATTCAATAGAGGGCACTTTTACCATTAAGGCTACTCTTGCTAACAATTCAAATACAAATTAAGTGAATATTGAATTCTATGAAAGTAGCTGACTAGGATTGTTTTTTCTTTATTTTACCTTCCATGAAGAGAAGAAATGGCTTGTGAAGAGGCTGAGCTTGGGCCGGATAGGTTTGCTGAAAGATTAATGATGCAACAGAATTTACATGAGCAGGTAATAGATCTTTTCTCTTGAGGATTAATTATGTTATAGATGTGATAATGAGAGTGGATACAAATATTTTGACAGCAACTGGAGATGCTGAAGTACATGCGCAGCTTTCACATGGATGATCAGTCTGCAATACTTGAGAAGGTAATGATGACTAATTACATATTAATACGATTTCCTCATGAATGAAGATGCTAATTTCATAAACAAAACATTGAAAAACATGAACTCTCTGCTTGATCAAGAGATTTGATAACACCAGGGGAAATCAAATAAGTATCTGAAGCGATTGAGTATGTCGACCATGAGCTTTTGTCATCAGAGTTTACAACTCCATGAAAGTGATGGAACTTACAAAATTAGATTTCCACATCAATTAGCTATTTATTTTGCTTGTGGTACCAAGTATTATTCTTCTAAATTGATCTGCATGTTTGACAGATTCACCAGCAGTTGAAGAAGGCTAACTTTGAGTCTGAAGCTTCTGTGCTGACAGTGGAGCAGATGCAGGATGTTGTTCGACGGAGAGTATCACCTTTGTTCCAGCCTAGATAATTGGAGGGAGCTCTCTTGGAGTTTCTAATTTCATACTGGCTGCAAACTCGGGAAGATGAGGGCTATAGTTTCAGTTTTTACTTGGAAATAGCCCTGCCAGTTTACTTAAATGAAGTATTTCTATTTTGTTTGTATTTGAAAGTCCATCTGATGTGGTGTAGCTGAATTGTAGAGTGGTACAAAGGTTTCAATTGTACTTTTTGTTGCATTATTTCAATGCTCTTACCTTATCAAAAATACAATAAGAGTAGTTGGAAAGTTGAATTCTCCATTTAGCATTGCCATGAATTTACTAATCGTCCTCTTGGTGATATATATTTCTAGTTCCACCCTGAAAAGGATCACACAATATTTTCTTTGACACGTTTGGGCCAAGGTTGACTTCTCTTGCTTACTGCTTGTATATATGTCCTAGTGTGATATATACTGAATGTGAGGTGCAACCTGAAAACCCCAACAGCTATAGAAACCGAAAGAGAGAGTCCTGCAGATTACAGTAGAGTTCAACTTCGACTGCTCACTACTCAGTGACGATTTCATTGACTCTCAGAACTCAGAACTGAAGCTCACGATTTCTCATTCTCTACGCCTGGCGCCTGGTAAGTCTCAAATACTCAATTTCATGATTTCACTACGAAGTTTGTGTTCGATTATGAGAAAACTATCCTGATTTCAACCCAAGTTCAATATTTCCCTCTTTTGTTTATGGGTTCAGTCATTTTTGTGGTTTTTAATTCCTGAATTTCAACTTCAAATAGTCTCTCACTGCCTCACTTTTTAATATGATATTTTTGTTGGGCAGTTTCTTTGAGTGTTGTTGTGTTGTAGCTGTTGATTAGCCTAATTGAATGGCTATTGTATGAGCTGCCGTTGTGTTGAAGCTTATAGCTGGCTAGTTGCTGATTAATTGCTATAAATCTGTGTGAAATGTGAAGTGTTGAATGTTGAATATTGAGGCTTGAGCATCAGAGCATGTATTGCCTGCAAATTAGGAGTCTGTTAAGACTTGAGGACGTATTGCCTGCAAATCAGCAACCTAATTGATTGCTATTGATTAATTAGCTTGTTTCTAGAGACTGGAATTGTTTGCATCTGATTTCGTGAAGCTTGTATAAATTTTTGGCTGCAGTGATTAGTCATTAAGCAAGTATTAATTTTGGCTTGTATTAACCATCTGATGACATCTTATGCAGTGATTTTTCTCAATATGACAAGAGATGCACTGATGCCTGAAAAAAATATGATTTCCAATTTTAAAAAATTTGTAATGTTAACAGTTAACCTGATATGCGAATCGATGACGATCAATAACCGATAAAGCATTAACCGATAAGCCGATATCTTAACGGTTCTATAACGGTTTAACATTTTTACAAATCGATAACCGATAAGTAAAATCAATAAATTCCAAAATCGAACCGAACCGATCGATACGCAATTCTAAATTTTTAACTTACGTGTCTTGTAGAGGTGTCTTCGATGGACACATCATTAGCTTCTTCTTTCAACTTTCTCCCTTCACCGCTCTCTCTCTCTCTGCTCCTTTTGTTTTTCCCCATTCATCTCAGGTAAGACTCCTTCAAATTGTTTCTGTGATTTTTTCTAAGATTTTTGTTTTTTCCTTCTTGTAGCTGTATTGTTATTCTATGTTTTCTCCCTCTTTTCAGTCTTTCCTTTTAGTTGAAACCCTAACCCATATTGGCATGGGTTATTTCTGCCGTTATTTTGCTCTGAATCTCCACTTTTTTGGCTGAATTTGAAATCAAGTTACTAGCTTTTTATCTTTTGTTGATGAAATTTGATCTCGGTGTCTTCATAGTTTTCTTTTTTGATTTGGGTTTGTTGTTGATGTTCAAGTTTGCTTTTGCTTAGGAGACCCTAATAATTTGAAGCTTCGACTTTTGTTTTGTTGATTAGTCTTTTCATTCACCCATGTTGCATTTCAAAGCTTTCTTGCCCCATGCAGTAATTACTATAGTCTTCTGTCTGTTCATATGGGTTTCCGGTGTAATTAAACGGAAGAAAATTTTACTAAAGATTTGATTCCGAGTGAATCAACTTACTGGGGTTGTCAGATTTCGTCTTCCGCTATTGTAGGTTTGGCTTAGAGTTTCTTCGGCTCATTGCACTGATGTTTTGAAATTATTTCCCCTTGCAGTGTGAAGTTAAGGGCAGCTACCTTTACCAGAATTTCAGCTACAGGTATGTCCGTTGAATCATGCATTAGTTTTATCTACCTTTATTGAGTTCTGTAGAAAATGATTTGGTTAGTTATCATTATTTTGAAGTGCCGCCGCGAATTTGTTGTACTCTCTGCACTAGATAAGGAACAAACAGTTTCTCCAGTATTAGAGATGTTGACTCTTGACTATGTTAAAGTGCTGAAGAGTAAAATCTTGGAGCAAGTACTACCTTTAGTTTCATTTTAGCTAATTCTGATCATTTGGATTAAAAAATGTGAAAGTTATCCTAATCTATTGAATGAAGATGTAAAAAATTAAAAACAATAACCTCACAGACTACTGTTGTGCCTTGGATTGCAGTGGAGTATCATGATTCTGCCGTCAGCACGGCTTCAACCTCTGACTTCTGTGGCTGACTAGTAGTTTCAACTGTTTTAGGCCTATTTGGCAGCTATTAGATCTCTCTTATGGAGTCAGCAAACTTGGTTTCATTTGTTTTCCTTCCGATCATATTTTCCTCAACTTTCAAATTCCTGAAAGAGGAATATTGATCTTTATGGGAAGTGCCAAATGTTGAATGCAATTTATGTTTAAAACGGAATGCAACAATGAGTATCCCATATCATAAAAAGATTAGTTAAAAGTATAGTTTTCAAATGTCAAAAGAGGAGACCTGTGCTCTTCAGTACCAGTTTAAGAGGTCAAAAGGGGCAGCCCGGTGCACTAAGCTCCCACTATGCGCAGGGTCCGGGGAAGGGCCTGACCACAAGGGTCTATTGTACGCAGCCTTATCTTGCATTTTTGCCAGAGGCTGTTTCCCAGGCTGACCTCCTGGTCACATGGCAGCAACTAGGGCTGAACACGAAAAATCGAAAAATCAAACCAAATCGATAACCAAACCAAACCGGGAAAAAAACCCGACATTTATTTGGTTTGATTTGGTTTGGTTTTTAAATTTAAAAACCGACTATATTTGGTTTGGTTTTGGTTTCAAGTCTAAAAAAAACCGAAAAAACCGAACCAAACCGACTTTATATATACATATTTTAAAAATTAAATTTGTATATATATATGTGTGTGTATTTTAATTTTTTTATGAAAAAAATACAATTTATATTGAATTTTTATATTCTTGATCTTGGCCATGCTTTTGAATTATACTAGATTGGGTCAAAATATTTTGATGGACTTCTAATGAAATGAGTCCATCTTGCATGGTTGGACCCAAAGTAAAAGTAAACAAAATGTGGACTTCATATCATCATTGCTAAGAATAATTATGCTCCTGAGTTTAGTTTTAGGAGTGACTATTCTTGGCAATACTATTTCAAATAAGTTTAAATTCAAATAATGACTAGTGTCTACAAGGTGTTTTAAAAACCGACAAAAACCGAAAAAACCGATAAAAACCGACAAAAACCGACAAAAACCGAATAGTAAAAACCGATATAGTTTGGTTTGGTTTGGTTTGACAATTTGAATAACCGACTCAATTGGTTTGGTTATTTTTTAAATAAAAACCGATCCAAACCGAACCGTGAGCACCCCTAGCAGCAACTTTACCAGTTACTCCAAAGCTTCTCTTCCTAAGAGGTTAAAAGGATAATACTAAATTAAATAGGTTCCCACTAGATGATATCATCTCCTTTTACCTGAAAAAGGATATCATCAGATATTCCCCTAAAACAACAACAATCCAGTGTAATTACACAAGTGGGGTTTGGGTGTACGCAGACTTTACCCCTACCCTTCTTCATATGAATATCATTTCAACATACCTCAACTTTTTCACTTTCTTCCATAAGGATCGACATTCCATAATCACTAAGTCTTGCAATCTGATGCTCGTCAAACAATAAACTATCCGTCTTCACGCTATTGCCAAATGAAGGAGGCATTATGCCCGTGTGGAGAAAGTGCGCACAGCCTTGGCAACACCAATCAGAATTGCCAACCTGTCTGACCAATTGAGGACCTTTCCTGGAGTAGTTTCTGCTATTGTAGTTCCTATGGGGGCAACGGAGGGCCAAAGAGAAGAGTTCATTTAATTCATTTAGTTTGGGCTAATTTTCAGACATCATCAAATAATTTGAGAAAATATCTCTGTCTGTCTCTCTCTCTCTCTCACTCTCTGAATGGATGTCAATATATATATATGATTGGAATTTTTAGCTCATAATTTGGCCACTTTATTGCATTCATGGATATGAGGTCCTTCCGTACACTGTGTGAGATCTAAACAAGAGCATGCTACTAATGATAGCTCGTTTACTTACCTTAAAGTATCCCATCAATTTATTTCTTGGTTTTCATTTCCTAGCCGATGCAAAATTGAGACGCATAGCTTGTAGTCTGTTTCATTTTCCTAGCCGATCCGAAATTGAGACGCATAGCTTGTAGTCTGTTTCATTTTCCTAGCCGATCCGAAATTGAGATGCATAGTTTGTAGTCTGTCATTTTACAGTGTATCTCTTCAATTGGGAATACATATATTTTTTTATGTTAAAAAACAACTAAAACATATAGCTTTTTTAGATGAAAAGTTAAATCAACTTAATGGTTTTGATGCTCTCATTTATCAAATATACTCTCTTCATAGTTGCAGGTATGTTAAATTTGCTCGCTCAAGTTATTGTAAAGGGAGTAGTTCACCGTGTTAAATATGAGCTTCTTATAGAAGTGAACAAATTGTTGGAGGAGCTTTGTGGCTGGCTAATGAATTTAAGACCCCTTCTCCCCGTTCCAAATTCCAATTATAGAAATGGGCCTCCCGTTCCATGAAATGGATGAGAAATATGGCTCCTAAGTTGAAGGGAGTAGATTCATAGAGAAGAAGTTGCACCTTGGTGAGGTTGCATGAAGTGAGGATATGTTAGTTGTTGCTTTTATTCAAGCATCTGGTAACAGGGAAGTCTCAGCTTGACAATGAAAACCACAACACATGAGAATTACAAATGGTTCTTGTCACTTTCTCGTATTAAGGGTTACTGGAGGGTGAAGGCATCAAGCATTCAGATTCTTAATGTTGTGATCCTGACTTTGTGCTCCCTATACCATCTTGTCCAACAAAACTGCAAAATTATTTGAATGTAGATACTGAAGTACATTGGTACCTTTTTCTTTGAATAAGTTACTGAACAGTGTAGTTTTACTTGTCACATCTCCATGATATTTTTTTTGAACCTGGTAAAGTTCTTGTCACTTCTCCATGATTTCGAACAAAGTCAATGAGAAAGACTTGTGAATTTCCTATCTTATGCATGAAAAATTATTTGAACGTTCTTGCTCAAATAAGACTCTTCCTCAGTTTGCTACGTAAGAACTTGCTGTTAGTGTACCTATTACGGTATCAGCTATATCAATTGGATCATAGTTTAAGACTTCTCAAAAGTAAGCTGTTTCTTCAGAGTTCAGCCAGTGGTTGCTTTAGATAACTATACAGATTTTAGTAGATCAAATATTGTGAATAACAAACCTCAATACTATATGTATTATTGCATGCAAAATTTATCAAGATTTCTCCTTTCCAGATTCCACTAAACCTTGTCTGCTGCGCTGTTAATATTGAACTAATCTACAGTACTTTGTTATCTTGATAAGAGTGCCACAGTTTATTGATATCTTCTTTCTGGCATGCAGATTATATTTGGAAACAGATGGAGACATTTGTTAGGGGAAAGAGATTTCTGGGAGCACGTTGGAGGGATTGTTGTCTCTTTAGCTCCATCAAGATTTGGGCAAGCAAATACGCGGGTAGAACTCCTAAAAATGGATTTTTTTTCCTTAAAGGAAAGATCAATCATGTGTTTTTCCATTTCCTTGAGCTCCACTTTAAGTAGCACAGACGAGACATAGAACAGATGTCACGGATCAAGCACGATAATGGATCCTTCAAGCCTGAGTCTTCTATGAATAAGGTTCTCAGTATTCCAGAAAATTCAGACACCAGGAATAAGCATCCATGAATCCTTATTACATGTCACTTATCAGGGAAAAAGAATAGAATCTTTATTCTTTTTTTTTTTTTGAGACAGTAACAATTTGGATTTCTATTTCCAAAAAATCAAACCTGCCACAACTTACAGGTTCTCAATTACAAATGTAAGAGAGTATATCGGAAGATCTTCAATTCTATGACAAAAGTTACAGGGATCCTAAGACATTCACAACTGATTCTAGATCCTCCATATACTCTTGTTTACACCAAAAATGAAACAATACAAGACAGTTCATCTTCATTTTCTGGATAGTGTTGCTCTTGTTCTGGAAGCATCTAAGGTTTCTTTCTTTCCACATTGACCACCAAATACAAGAAGGGATGATTTTCCATCTCTCTTTATGTCCAGAGATGTTGGCATAACTACTCCAGATCTTCAGGGTTTGTGTTACTCTCCTTGGCATCACCCTGTTCAGTCCCTTTAAACTGATTAAGAGGTCCCACAACAGGTTGGTGATCCTACAGTGAAGAAACCGGTGAGTCACAGTCAGCTTCTTCCACACATAGGAAGCATCTAGGAATCAAATGGATACCCCTCTTCATGAGGTTTTCCCGAGTCAAAACAGCCTGTTTAGCAAGTAGCCAAGTAAAACAAGACACTTTATAGGGAATTTTGGTTTTCCAGATCAGTTTCCAGGGCCACCCATTAGTCTGGCAATTGTAGGGGTTGAACTTCTTGTAAGCCCTCTTGACACTAAAGCTTCCTTGCTTGTGACCCTGCCATTCCAAACAGTCTTGGACAGTAGTGTCTCCACTGAATTGTTCCAGAATTCCATAAAATTCTACTAATATCTGGATCTCCCAATCATTAAAAGTCCTTCTAAAGCTCAAATTCCATCCTTGGTTTGACCAAACCTCTGCCACAGCAGCCCTCTGTTGTTGATTGAGGATGTACACATCAGGGAAAAGGATTTTTAAAGAACCTTGTTCCAGCCAACTATCTTTCCAAAAAGCGACTTTCACACCATTTCCAATCTTGATTTTGCAGTTCCCTCTAAGCTTTGACTAGAGATTCCTTATGGTTCTCCGAAGGCTGGTTACATACGTATTTGTAACCATATTAGTTGACCATTGGTCTTCCATTTCATATTTTTCCTGGATCACCTCCTTCCACAATGCTTGTTCATTGAAGGCTAGCCTCCAGAGCCATTTCATCAGTAAGCATTGATTCTGAGTCTTCAAGCTTCTCACTCCTAGACCTCCAGCTTGTTTTCTCCCAATCAAGGCTATCCACTTAACCAAATGGAATTTTTTTGTCTCACTGTTGCTTTCCCACAAGAAATTTCTTCTCAGAGCATCCAGTTTATCAATTACAACATCAGGGATAGGAAAAAGGGACATCATATAAGTAGGCATGGAATCTAAGACTATTAATTAGTGTTAGTCTCCCCCCCCCCCCCCCCCCAAGTATAGATATTGACCCTTCCAATTCACCAATCGTCTTTCACACTTCTCAATCACCCCATTCCAAATGCCTATAGACCTGCTTTTAGCTCCCAAAGGCATCCCCAGATAAGTAGTTGGGAGGTCACCAATTCTTCCACCAAGGGTCCTAACCATAGAAGGTTGGTCAGACACTACATTAACTGGATATAAGAAGCTCTTGTTCCAGTTTATATGAAGTCCTGATCTAGCTTCGAAGAGAATGAAGATTACCCTCAGCATGCTGAGTTGTTCTCTATTGGCATCGCAAAAGATGAGAGTGTCATCTGCATATTGTAGATGGGTGATCTCCAGTTCACATCCTACTCTTTCTGATACTCTGAAACCTTTTAGCCAGAAGTTCTCTTGAGCAGTTTTCAACATATCATTAAGTCTTTCCATTGCAATGATAAATAGAAAAGGAGAAAGAGGGTCACCTTGTCTTATGCCTCTCTGAGCATTGAAAAAGCCTGTAGGGGAGCCATTGATAAGAACTGAATATTTGACAGTTTGAATGCAGAACTTCATCCATCTTAGCCATCTACCACCAAAGCGTCTTTTAGAGAGTTTCCCACAGAAACTGCCAATTCAAGTGGTCATGCGCCTACTGTATGTCCAACTTGCAGAGAATTCCTGGAGCATTGCTTCTGATTCTAGAATCTACACATTCATTTGCCATGAGGATGGCATCCATTATCTGCCTACCTTTAATAAAGGCCAACTGATGAGAGTCCACTAGTTTATGCATCACCTTTTTGAGTCTCTCAGTAAGTAGTTTAGATATGATCTTTTAGACTCTACCAATCGGACTGATTGGTATGAAATCAGTGAGCTCTTTTGCACCTACCTTTTTGGGAATCAAAGCCACATAAGTAGAGTTGAAGCTTTTTTCAAACATACATCTCTCATGGAAGTTCTTAACAGCATCAATCACCTCCCCTCCTAACTTAATTTCGTTCTTTTCTTACCACCTTCCGCTTCTGGTCTTTGTCTTGGGCCAATCCACAACTTCTGACCTTGCAATGGCATGTTTTTGATGATTACTTTCTCATTTTAGTTTACATTAAACCCACTTAAGGATGAACTAAACTTGGTTTGAGCCACAGAACATGCATTTTTCTAGGGGCATGTTTCTCATTATCGTTTTTTTTCTTATTTTGGTAACCCACCATACAACCTTGACCAATTTTCCCATTACTATACATTTTTCCCTGGATTTTAATTAATTTGTTTGTCATTCTTCAGGCTTTTGATTCTTTGCTGCGGAAGTTACAGAAATATGTCCCTCAAGGTGCATCAGTTGTTGATCTCTATGCAGGAGCTGGTGTAATTGGGTTGTCTTTGGCTTTTTCAAGGAAATGCAGGTCGGGATAATAGTCCTCTACCCCTTTTATTGACCTACTGTCTGTTTTAGTCAGTTCCAAAAAGATTAGTCTCTCTGGAAATGGAAAATTCTATCATATTCAAAAATTGAGGTTAACAGTTGATAAAATCACTTGGTATTATTTCAATTATTTTTTCATGCACATTATTTTAAATTTGATGTGACATTTTAAAATCATTTTCATCTCTCTCCCTTTTGCGGTTAAATACCCGTTCACATCTTCTAGGTATAGTTTTAGCTTTTAACACATCTATAGAGAACTTAGATCTGATAAGTTGTCTGAAGATAACATGTCTGAACTTTCCTCTTTTAATTTGTGTTTTAAATTTAAAGTCAACTAGGTCAATCAAATTTGGACAGAGTCAGCTACAAAGAACGTTCAGTCAATTCTCTTAACTTCGACCATAACACTTCAAGATTCCAAAGAAGTTGTTTTCTTCTCAGGTCAGTTAAATGTGTTGAGTTTAACAAAGAGTCCAAGCAATCTTTTGAGAAGACAGTGGAGCTTGCCTACAAATGTCGAAAGCAATATCAGCTGGCACCCTGCAGATGCTTCAATAGTAAGTCCGAACAAGTCAATTACATGTCATCACAATCATATGATTTCATCACAAACATGCACCCACTTTGTTTTTAGTCGCATAAACTTGTCTGCAATTTCACTTCAATATATGGTTTTTGAGATCTATATATGTGTTCATACCTATACTGAGATACACTCTTCTGTTTTATCATGTACATCTACATATAGATTTTCGTCTCGCAAGTATGATAGAATTGATTCAAGAATAGATAGAATGTAGCATTACAAAATTACATGGGACATACTGCAGTAGGAATGTGACTATCTACTCAAAATGCACCCTCAGCTAAGACTAGTAACCAATGGTATTCAATCATGGCGCACATGCCTACACCTAGAAGTTCTAAGCAGAGCAGTGCATATGTCCTACACAGATACTTGAAAGGGATCTGCTTATTGTGAAAGGCTCTAATGTTACTTACTTTCCAAACAAACTGCAGACTATTAGTAATCTCATTTCAATAGACACTTTTGCCAATTGTAACCCCGACTATCTTGGATGAGCTATGGCAATTCAGTAGGCCATGCATCAAACCATCTTCTCATCAAGCTGTTTTGGAGTGCCCTGTATACTTGTGTGGCTATTCTGTATCAGTATCATAGAGAAACAGCTTGATTAAGTGGAGATTCCCCATTTCTGAAGTCTTGTCTTTGCAGCCAATCTGGTCCTACATAAAATCCACAAAATGGAGCTACATTGTAAGATATGATGTTTGCACCAATAATTGTATTCCAATCAACCTTGGTCACTATCATCTCCAAGTAGAAGTAGTACTTCAATTGGGAAACCAGATGCAATTCTGAAAATGACCTCATAGGTTCTCTATTATTGGAAGAACTGCCTCAATGACTCTTCTAAGTTCAAGTTACTTCCACTTGGCCAGTTCCGTTTCACACTTTGGTGAGTTCAGTCACAGTGGAGTAATGTGTAAAGACCTTAGTGCCTTTAAAATATTAACAGAACAATATATATATTTCATCTCATTAGACACCGTAATGAAGTGTGGGCCTTGCTATAACCCACACTGAGATCTATCATTCAGTTCCATCAAGTTATTGGTTCATAAGATGCCATAAAACTTTGGGCACCGAACTATGTCATCTTGAAGCTGATGATAGGCCCCTTTTTCATGCAGGATTGCACGTCACTGCTAGCTAGTAAGGAATGGCATTTGCATAAAGCCAATGGCTTTAATTTCTTTCTTGGAACACACAGGTTTTGCCTTTCCCTTAGTCCTACAGACAAGTTTAACTTGCATCTGTTTCAACTAACATTAAATTTGATCTAACATGGTTACAAAATAACTTCTATTATTTATTATTGTAATTCACGTATATGGATAGTAAATAAATCTGCTTGAAGGAAGAAACCCTGTGCTGCACAAAAAATTCTGGATGATCTTCCAGCAGTGTTGTATCCGTGCTACTATGGAGAGGAGGATGGAAGATTCTCTATCACAGCTCACAAATACTGACAGTTCTGTTCACACCACTTCTATGTGGAAAGTGCTACTCAATGTAGTGTTATAGGTGTTGAAGGGATGTGGATGTGGTTCGTAGATGCATTGTTCTTTACTCTATGCCATGCAAAATGAGTTTATGTACTTCAATAGTTCTCTAAAGCAATTTCTAAAAGGAAATTGCATTTGGCCAGGCATCAATATTGTAAGTTGCTTTCTCATGGTTTGAGAATATATGCTGGTCAGTTTAACATGTTGATAACCCTATTGGTGATCCACTCATAGTGCATGACTACAAAAAAACTTATAGAACAATGCAAACTTGAAGATTTAGAAAATGAGAGTGGAGTGAAATATACATTTATCTGAATCGTGATTCTGCGGAACCACTCCAGATCTACTGTAAACAATACATGAGAAGCACTTTTCCCTTGTTTTCCCGTAAAAGTTTTGGAAAATAAATTGAGCGAAAGTCATATCACCAAAATATTCAGGGGTTAATATACAAAAAATGAGAAAATAGTCTAATTTCGCTTGGGTGGCTCCTAAATGCTATAAATATGTTGTGGATCATTTTGAGGCTATACATACTGCTTCCTCAAGTACTTAGTAAAGGTTTTTGAAAAAAATGAATATGTTTTGAATATCACCAAAATATTCATGGGCTAAAATAGACGAAAAATGAGAAAATCGACTAATTTCACTTGTGCGGTTTTTAAATGATATGAATACGTTGTGGATTGTGTCGAAGCTACACGTTTTGATTCCTCGGGTACTTACAGGTCCCATAAAGGTTTTAGAAAAAAATTGATCAAAAATTATATCACCAAAATATTAATGGGCTAACACACACGAAAAATGAGAAAATTGCTTAATCCTGCTTGTGCGGACCCTAAATACTATGAATATGTTGTGGATACTATCAATGCTACATGTATTGCTCCTTCGCGTACTTATGAGGGTCTATTAAAGGTTTCGGAAAAAAATTGACCGAAAGTCGTATAACCAAAATATTTATGGGCTAACACACAAGAAAAATGAGAAAATCGCCTAATTCTGCTTGTGCGGTCCCTAAATTCTATGAATATGTCGTGGATTGTGTCGTGTCTACACATATTTCTCTCTCGGGTAGTTACGGATGTTCCCATAAAAAAATTGAAAAATAATTGACCAAAAGTCATATTATCAAAATATTCATAGGCTAACTAACACACACAAAAAATGAGAACATCGCCCGGTTCGACTTGAATGGCCCTAAATGCTATAAATATTTTGTAGATCGTGCCGAGTCTACATGTATTGATCTCCCGGGTACTTATAGAGGATCACGTAAAGGTTGCGAAATTTTTTGATTGAAAGTCATATCACCAATATTTATAGGCTAACACACGAAAAATGAGAAAATTACCTAATTGCGCTTGAGTGGCCCCTAAATACTATAAATATGTTGTAGATCGTGTCGATGCTACACGTACTCCTCCCTCGGGTAATTACGGAGGGTCACGTAAAGGTTTCAGGAAAAAATTGACCGAAATTCATATCACCAAAATATTCATGGGCTAACAAACATGAAAAAAGATAAAATTGCCTAATTCTGCTTGATCAGTGACCCTTAAATGCTATAAATAAGTCTTGGATCATGCAGATGCTACACGTACTGCTTCCCTGGGTACTTACTGAGGGTCCCATATAGGTTTCGCAAATTTTTTTTGATCGAAATCTATATCACCAAAAAATTCATGGGCTAACACACGAAAAAAATGAGAAAATCTTTAATTCCACTTGAGTGGCTCTTAAATGCTATAAATATATTGTGGATCGTGCCAAGACTATATATACTGCTCCCACGAGTACTTACGAAAGGTTCCATAATGGTTTCGCAAAAAAATTGAACAAAAGTCATATTACCAAAAAATTTATGGACTAAAACACATGAAAAAATATATGAGAAAATCGTCTAAATCCGCTTGAGTGACCCCTAAATGCTATAAATATAACGTGAATTCTGACGAAGCTACACATACTACTCCCCCGGGTACTTACGGAGGGTCTCATAAAAGTTTTGTAAAAATATTGACAGAAAACCATATTACTAAAAAATTAATGGGCTAACACATACGGAAAAAAAAAAATCGCCCAATTCCGATTGAGTGGCCCCTAAATGCTATAAATATGCCATGGATCATGTAAAGTCTACCATGTACTTCTCCCACGAGTACTTACTAAGGGTCCCATAAAAGTTTCGCAAAAAAATTGACCCAAAGTCATATCTCCAAAAAATTCATAGGCTAAAACACACGAAAAAATATATATGAGAAAATCACAAAATTCCGCTTGAGTGACCTCTAAATGCTATAAATATATCATGGATCATGCCAAGGCTGCAATACTGCTCCCGTGGGTACTTACGGAGGGTCCCATAAAGGTTTCGCAAAAGTTTGATCGAAAATCATATCAATAAAAAATTCATGGGAACACACGAAACAAATGAGAAAATCGCCTAATTCTGCTTGAGTAACTTCTAAATGCTATAAATATCTGTGAATCGTGACGAGGCTAAATGTGCTACTCTATTGGGTACTTATAGAGGTCCCATAAAATTTTCACAAAAAAATTGATCGAAAGTGATATCACCAAAAAATAATGGGCTAATACATACGAAAAAAATATGAGAAAATCGCCTAATTTCACTTGAGTGTCTCCTATATAATATTAATATTCCATGGACCCTGCCGAACTACACATACTGCTCCTATGGATACTTACAGAGGGTCCCATAAAAGTTTTGCAAAAAAATTAATTGAAAGTCATATCTCAAAAAAATTTATTAGCTAACACATGAAAAAAATGAGAAAATTCCATAATTCCACTTAAGTGACCTCTAAACGCTATAAATATGTCGTAGATCATGCCAAAAATACACTAACTCTTCCCCCGAGTACTTACAAAGTATACCAAAAAGATTTTTCAGAAAAAAATGACTGAAAGTTATATCACCAAAAAATTCATAGGCTAACACATGAAAAAAATGAGAAAATTCCATAATTCTACTTGAGTGACCTCTAAACGCTATAAATATGTCGTAGATCGTGCCGAATCTACACGTACTGTTCCCCGAGTACTTACAGACAGTACCATAAAGATTTTTCAGAAAAAATTGACTGAAGCCATGTCACCAAAAATTTCATGGACTAACATACATGAAAAAAAAATCACCTAATTATATTTGAGTGACTCCTAAATGCTATAAATGTGTTGTGGATTGTGTCGAGGCTACATGTACTGCTCCCTGGGGCACTTACGAGGGCCCCATAGAGGTTTCACAAAAAAATTGACTGAAGTCATATCACCAAAAAATTAATGGGCTAACACACAGGAAAAAAATAAGAAAATTACCTAAATCCGTTTGAGTGACCCCTAAATGCAATAAATATTCCTTGAATCGATCGAGGCAACACATACTGCTTTCCTGAGTACTTACAGATTGTCCCATAAAGATTTCGCAAAAAATTGTCTGAAAATCATATCAACAAAACATTCAATTCGCAAATTTTTTTACCAAAAATCATATCAACAAAACATTAATGGGCTAATATACATGGAAAAAAAATGAGAAAAATCGTCTAATTTCGCTTGAATGACTCTTAAATGCTATAATTATGTCGTGGATCATGAAGAGACTACATGTACCACTCCCTAGGTACTTACGAGGGTTCCATAAAGGTTTCACAAAAATATTAACCAAAAGACATATCACCAAAAAATTCATGGACTAACAGACAAGAAAAAAATAAGAAAATCGCCTAATTCCGTTTGAGTGACCCCTAAATGCTATAAATATATCATGGATCGTGTAGAGGCTACACATATTTCTTCCTTAGGTACTTACAGAGGGTATCATAAAGATTTCGCAAAAACATTAACCGAAAGCCATATCACCAAAAATTTTATAGGCTAACACACACGAAAAATTGTGAAAATCGCCTAATTCCACTTGAGTAACCGCTAAATGCTATAAATATATCAAGAATTGTATTGAGGCTACACGTACTGCTCCCCCGAGTATTTACAGGGAGTACCATAAAGATTTTGCAACAAAATTGACTGAAAGTCCTATTACCAAAAAATTCATTGGCTAACACACACAAAAATGAGAAAATCACCTAATTATTCTTGAGTGACCCCTAAATATTATAAATATATCGTGTATCATGCCGAGTCTACATATACTTTTCCTCAGGGTACTTACGGAGGATCCCAGAAAAGTTTTATAAAAAAATTGACCGAAAGTCATATCACCAAAAAAATTATAGGCGTTAACATATGAATAAAATGAGAAAATTGCCTAATTCTGCTTGAGTGGCTCCGAAATGCTATAAATATACTGTGGATCATGAAAAGGCTACACGTACGGCTCCCCTAGATACTTACGGAGGGTCTCATAAAGGTTTTGAAAAAAATTAAATGAAAGTCATATTACCAAAAAATTAATGGGCTAACACATACAAAAAATTGTGAAAATAGCCTAATTCCACTTGAGTGGCCCCTAAATGCTATAAATATATCAAGGATCATTTCGAGGCTAAATATACTGTTCCCCAAGTATTTACGAAGAGTACCATAAATATTTTGCAAAAATATTGACTGAAAGTCCTATCACCAAAAAATTCACGGGCTAACACACGAAAAATGAGAAAATCGCCTAATTATACTTGAGTGACTCCTAAATTTTATAAATATATCGTGGATCGTGCCGAGTCTACATGTATTTTTCCTTAGGGTACTTATAGAAGGTCTCAGAAAAGTTTCACAAAAAATCGACTGAAAGCCACATCACCAAAAAATATAGAGACTAACACACACGAAAAATATATATGAGAAGATCGCCTAATTCCGCTTGTGTGGCCCCAAAATGTTATAAATATACTGTGGATCATGACAAAGCTACACTTACTTCTCCCCTGGGTATTTACGAAGGGTACCATAAATGTTTTGTAAGAAAATTGACCCAAAGTCATATCACCAAAAAATTAATGAGCTGATACACACGAAAAAAATGAGAAAATCGCCTACTTCTGTTTAAGCGGACACTAAATGCTATAAATCTATTGTAAATCATGTAGAGACTACACGTACTACTCTCTTAGGTACTTACGTAGGTTCCCATAAAGTTTTCTCAAAAAAATTGATCGGAAGTATATGATCAAAAAATTAATGGGCTAACACACAAAAAAAGAGAAAATCATCTAATTCAGCTTGTATGGTCCCTAAATGTTATAAATATACCGTAGAGCATGCCGAGGCTACACTTACTTCTCCCCCGTGTACTTACAGAGGGTACCATATACTTTTTAAAAGAAAATTGACCGAAAGTCATATCACCAAAAATTGTTGGGCTAACATAAACGAAAAAAATGAGAAAATCGCCAAATTCCGCAATAGCGGCCCTTAAATGCTATAAATATGTTGTAGATCGAGTCGATGCTAAACGTACTACTCTCCTGAGTTCTTACGGAGATTGGAGATTCTCATAAAATTTTCACAAAAAAATTGACAGAAAACCATATGACCAAAAAATTCATGGTTAACACATGATAAAATGAGAAAATCACCTAATTCCGCATGAGTGACATCTAAATGCTATAAATATGTCGTGGATAGTAAAGGTGGTACATTTATGCTACCCCAGATAATTACGGAGGGTAACATAAAGATTTCGTAATAAAATTGATCAAAATTCATATCAACAAAAAATTGATGGGTTAACATACACGAAAAAATTAGCAAATCGCCTAATTCCGTTTTAGTGGCCCCTAAATGCTATAAATATGTTGTGGATTGTGCCGAGGATGCACGTACTACTCCTCCAGGTACTTATGAAGGGTCGCAAAAAGGTTTTAATTTTTGTTTTGATAGTCATATCACCAAAATATGTGAGGGCTAACTCACACAAAAATATTCGCCTAATTCTGCGAGCCCTAAATGCCATGAATATGTTATTGATCGAGTTGAGGGTACACGTATTGATCCCCCCGATTCTTATGATGGGTCCCATAAGGTTTTGATTTTTTTTACCCGAAAGTCATATCACCGAAATATTCATGGGCTAACATACACGAAAAATGATAAATTCGTCTAATTCCACTTGTGCAGCACCTAAATATTATGAATACGTCGTGGATCATATCGATGCTACATTTACTGCTTGCCCGGATACTTACAGAGGTTCAATAAAGGTATCAGAAAAAATTGATTGAAAGTTATATCACCAAAATATTCATGAGCTAACATATAAAAAAATGAGAAAATCGTCTGCATCCGCTTGTGCAACCCCTAAATGCTATTAATATGCCATGAATTGTGCCGAGGATACACTTACTTCTCCATCGGTTATTTACGGAGAGTCCCATAAAGGTTTTGGAAAAAAATTAACTGTAAGAAATATCACCAAAAATATTAATGGGCTAACACATACGAAAAATGAGAAAATCACCTAATTTCGTTTGTGTAGATCCTAAATGTTATGAATACGTCGAGGCTACACTCACTGCTCCCCTAGTTACTTACGGAGGGTCCCATAAAGTTTTTAATTTTTTTTTAATCAAAAGCGATATCACCTAAATATTAATAGGCTAAAACACACGGAAAATCACATAATTTCGCTTGTGCGGCTACTAACTATTATGAATATGCCGTAGATCGTGATGAGAATACAGATACTGCTCCGCTGGTACTTACGGAGGGTCACATAAAGGTTTCAAAAAAAAGTAGACCGAAAGTCATATCACAAAATATATGGGCTAATACACATGAAACATGATAAATCGTCCAATTTAGCTTATGCAACCCATAAATACTATAAATACGTCACTGATAGTTCCAAGGCTACACGTACTTCTCTTTCGGGTATTTACAAAGGGTCCCATAATTGTTTAAAAAATAATGGACTGAAAGCCATACCACAAAAATATTAATGGGCTAACACATATGAAAAATAAAAAAAATCATCTATTTTCGCTTGTGCAGCCCCAAAATGCTATGAATATGCCGTGTATGATGTCGAGGCTACGATACTGATTCACTTGGTATCTATGTAGGATCTTTTAAAAGTTTTGGAAAAAAATGACTGAAAGTCATATCGCCAAAATATGCATGCGTTAGTACAGGCGAAAATGAGGAAGTTGCCTAATTCTGTTTGTGTAATTCCTAAATGCTATAAATATGTTGTGGATCATGTCGAGGCTACACGTATTGCTCCCTCCGGTACTTACGGAGGGTCCCATAAAGGTTTTGAAAAGAAATTACTGAAAGTCATATCAACAAAATATTCATGGGCTAACATAGACAAAAAATGAAAAAATCGCCTGATTCTGCTCGTACCTACCTAAACGTTATGAATATACCGTAGATTGTATAGAGGCTACACTTACTACTTGCTAAGGTAATTATGGAGGGTCCATTAAAGATTTCTGAAAAAAATTGACCGAAAGTTATATCACCAAAATATTCATAGGGTAACACACAAAAAATAAGAAAATTGCCAAATTTTGCTTGTGCGACTCCTAAATGCTGTAAATATGTCGTGGATCATGCCGAGACAACGTACTGCTCCCCCGGATACTTACGGAGGGTCCCATAAATGTTTTTAAAAATAATTGACCGATAGCGATATTAACAAAATATTCGTGGTCTACCACATATGAAAAATGATGAAATCGGTTAATTTAGTTTATGCATCCTCTAAATGCTAACAATACACCGTCGATCATGCTGAGTCTACACATACTGATCCCTTTGGTACTTACAGAGGTTTCATAAAGGTTTTGGAATTTATTTTACCGAAATCTATATCACTGAAATATTCATGAGCTACCACAAACAAAAAATGAGAAAATCGCCTAATTCTGCTTGTATGGCCCCTAAATGTTATGAATACGCCATGGATCGGGTGGAGCCTAAACATAGTCCCCCCAGTACTTACACAAGCTCCCATAAAGGTTTCTAAAAATATTTAGCTGAAATTCATATCAACAAAATATTCATGGGTTAACACACATGAAAAATGAGAAAAATCGCCTAATTTCGCTTGTGCAATTCCTAAATCATGGAATACGCCGTGGATCGTTTCGAGGCTGCATGTATTGCTTCCCCTGGTACTTACGGAAGGTCCCATGAAAGTTTCGAAATAAAATAACTGAAAGTCGTATCACCAAAATATTAATGGGCCAACACACATGAAAAATGAGAAAATTGCCTAGTTCTGCTTGTGCGGCCCTTAAATTCTATGAATATGCCGTGAATCATGTCGAGTCTATGTGTACTTCTCTCCTGGGTACTTATAGACGGTCCTATAAAAGTTTAGGAAAAAAATTAAACAAAAGTCATATCAACAAAATATTCATTGCTAACACACGAAAAATAAGAAAATCACCTAATTCTGCTTATGTGACCCCTAAATACCACGAATACGTCATGGATCGTGTCAAGGTTGCATGTATTGCTTCCTCTGATACTTCAAAGGGTCTTATGAAGGTTTATTTTACTCAAAGCCATATCACCAAAATATTCATGGGCTAACGCATACAAAAAAATAGTAAAATCACCTAATTCTGCTTGTGCGGCCTCTAAAAGCTGTGAATACACCATGGATCATGCCAAGGATACACGTACTGCTTTCCCCTATATTTACGGAGGGTCCATACAGGTTTCAAAAAAAATTGACCGAAAGCTATATCACCAAAATATTTATGGGCAAACACACATGAAAAAATGATCAAATTGCCTAATTTTGCTTGTGCGGCTCCTAAATGATATGAATACTTCGTGGATAGTGCCAAGGCTTCATGTAATTTTCTCTCATGTTCTTACCGAAGGTCCCATAAAGGTTTCGGAAAATAATTGACCGAAAGTTATATCACCAAAATATTTATGGGCTCACATGTGAAAAATAAAAAGTTTATCTAATTCTGCGCTTCTGTGACCCCTAAATGCTATGAATACGCTGTGAATCATGCTGACACTACAAGTACTACTCCGATTACTTAAGGAGGGTCAAATAAATGTTTCAAAAAAAATTGATCGAAAGTTATATGAACAAACTATTTATGGGCTAACAAAAATGAAAAATGAGAAAATCTTCTAATTTCGATTGTGCGCCCCCCTAAACGTTATGAATACGCTGTGAATTGTGCTGAGGCTACACTTATTGCTCCCCTAGGTACATACAGAGGGTCCCATAAAGGTTTCTAAAAAAATTGACTGAAAGTCATATCACCAAAATATTCATGGGCTAACATACAAGGAAAAAAATATGAGAAAATCGCCTAATTCTGATTGTTGGGCCCCTAAATTTTATTAATTTATCGTGAATCATGCAAAGGCTACATGTACTGCTCTCTCGGGTACTTACAGAGGGTCTCATAAAGGTTTCAATTTTTTTTTGAATGAAAGTCATATCACCAAAATATTAATGGATTAACACATACTAAAAAATTGAAAAATTGCCTAATTCCGCTTGTGCGACCCTTAAATATTATGAATACGCCATGGATCATGTTGAGGCTACACTTACTGCTCCCCTAGATACTTGGTCCTATTTCAATATTTTTTTACCAAAATTCATATCACCAAGATATTAATGGTATCACTCTCAAAAAAAGAAAAAATTGCCTAATTCTACTTGTGCAGCCTCTAAATGGTATGAATACGTCGTGGATCATGGTGAGTATACACGTACTCCCCCCGGTACTTAGGGTGGGTCCCATAAAGGTTTCAAAAAAAATTGACCGAAAGTCGTATCACCAAAACATTCACGGGCTAAAACACACAAAAAATAAGAAAATCGCTTGATTCTGCTTGTGCGGCTCCTAAATGCTATAAATATATCGTAGATCATGCTGAGGCTACACGTGCACCTCCGAATACTTGCGTAGGTTCCATAAAGGTTTCGAAAAAAATTGATCGAAAGTCATTCACTAATATATTCATAGGCTAATTCACACAGAATTAATAAAATCACCTAATTTTGCTTGTGCGATCCCTAAATGACATGAATATGCCGTGGATAGTATTGAGGCTATACGTACTTCTCTCTATGCTATAAATATGCTGTCGATCGTTCCAAAGCTACATGTATTGCTGGCCTCACCATGATTCGCGTCATTTTATTTGCATTTAGGAGCCACTCAACAGTAATTAAGTGATTTTCTCATTTTTTTCATGTGTGTTAATCAATGAATTGTGGTGAATTATTTTTTGGGCACTCGTTTTCCAAAATCTTTACTAGACCCTTTGTAGCCTCACCATGACCACACAATTTTTTTAGCATTTAGGGTCTGCTCAACATGAATTAGATGATTTTCTTAATATTTCATGTGTGTTAGTCAAGTAAGTTTTTGGTGAACTGATTTTTCGGAACTTTTATTTCCAAAAACTTTACAGGACTCTTTGTAATGTCTTGGGGGAACGATACATATATCCTAACCATGATTCACACATTTTTTTAGCATTTAGGGTCCACTCAACAGGAATTATGCGATTTTCTCAATTTTTCGTGTGTATTAATCGATAAATTTTTTGGTGATATGGTTTTCAGACACTTGTTTTTCAAAACCTTTGTAGAACCTCCGTAATGACCCGAGAGAACAATATGTATAGCCTCACCATGATTCATGCTCTTTTTTTAGCAGTTAGGAGTCATTAAATAGGAATTAGGCGATTTTATTAATTTTTTGTATGTGTGAATAAATGGATTTTTCGCTGAACTAGTTTTCGGACACTTTTTTCTGAAACTTTTGTCGGACCCTTTGTAAATGACCTGGAAAAATGGTATGTATAACCTCACCATTATCCACACCATTTTCTTACCATTTAGGGCCAATCAACAGGAACTAAGTGATTTTCTCAGTTTTTTGTATATGTTAGTCAATGAATTTTCTGGTAATATTGTTTTCGAGCATTTTTTTTCAAAACATTTAGGACCCTCCATAATGTCCTAAGATAACATTACATATAGACACACTATTATCCATGTCATTATTTTAGTATTTAGGGGCCACTCAACATTAATTAGAGGATTTTTTCTTTTCGTATGTGCTAGTCAGTGAACTTTTTGATGATACGATTTTCAAGCACTCTTTTTCAAAACTTTTACATGACACTCCGTAATGACTTGGGGTAATAGTACGTATAGCCTCACCATGATCCACACCATTATTTTAGCATTTAGGGGTCACTCAATAAGAATTAGACAATTTTCTCATTTTTTCGTGTGTGTAAGTCAATGAATTTTTTGATGTTATGATTGTAAATGAAAAAATGAGAAAAATGTTGAATTCTTATTTTGTGATCCTTAAATATTAAAAAATTAGCGTGGATCCTACAAAATCTATGAATATCATTCTCTAGGTAATTACGGATGAATCTTTTGGTGATATGATTATACATGAAAAATTGAGGGAAAATCTTGAATTCTTATTTTGTGATCCTTAAATATTAAAAAAAATAGCGTGGATCCTACAAAATCTATGAATATCATTCACTAGGTAATTACGAATGGTCCTGCAAAATTAGGAGTCAAAATCTTCTGGATGGTCATATTTACAATATATTCATAGGCTTAACACATGAAAAATTAAGAAATAACCTGATATCTTGTTTTGTAACCTCTAAATGCTCAAAAAAGTAGCGTGGATCCTATAAAGGCTATGAATATCATTCATTAGGTAATTACGGATGATCTTACGTTATTTGGAATCAAAAAGTTTCGGATGATCATATTTAAAATATATTTATAGACTGATACACTCGAAAAGTTTAGAAAAATTCTGAATTCTTGTTAGGTGACCCCTAAATGCTAATTTTTTTTGGCTAGGATCCTATACTAAGCTATATGGATATCATTTAGTAGGTAATTATGGATGGTTCTACAAAATAATGAGTCAAAAAGTTCTAGACGGTCATATTTACTATTTATTCATAGACTACCACACACAAAAATTAAGAAAAATTCTGAATTCCTGTTTTGTGACCACTAAATGCTAAAAAGATGGTATGGATCCTACAAAAATTATGAATATCATTCACTAGGTAATTACGGATGATCCTACAAAATTGGAGTTAAAAATTTTTGGATAGTCATATTTAAAAAATATTCATAGAATAATACACACAAAAAATTAAGAAAAACTCTGATTTCCTATTTGGTGACCCCTAAATACTAAAAAAAAGTGGCGTGGATCCTATAGAATCTATGAATTGAATATCATTAATTCACTAGGTACTTACGAATGGTTCTACAAAATTTGGAGTCAAAAAGTTTTGAACAGACATATTTACAAAATATTCATAAGCTAATGCTCATGAAAAACTAAGAAAAATACTAAATTCCTATTTTATGATCTGTAAACGCTAAAAAAAGTGACATAGGTCCTATAGAACCTGTGAATATCATTCTCTAGATAATTATAAATGATTTGATAAAATATGAGGTCAAAAAGTTTCGGACGATCATATTTATGAGAAACCTAAGATTAAAACAAAACAAAAAAAATGATACGAATGAAGAAAGGCGAATAAATTGTAAATGACTTTATTTAATACGTATTCATTTGGTAAACTATAACAAATGATAAGTAATTTGTTACAAGAGGCTAAATTACATTGATACATTGCACCGTATGTGCACACAACTTAAATTAAATTAAAGGATTCGAGCAATATAATCTAAAGTAAAGGTACACATCAAACTATTTTATGTTACATCTCATCATCCCAAAGCATATTAGATCTATTAACTTTGTCTAACACTCAAATTTCAAATCAAATTTGTTACATAAATTTTTACAATCACCAAACAAGAAAAAAAAAGTGATAATGATGAACAAAACATCATCTTTCCAAAACTTGGGGAAAAAATATTATATTTTTAAATATTTTATTTAAAAAATATAAAAATTTATTATTCTGACGAAGTTTACCTGATATAGGCTTGCTAAGCCTATTTTCGAATAGAGCGCGACAAACATCACAATATACTTTTCCTTCTACATGGAACTGAGTTTGAGTTTGAGTTGAAGCTTCAGCAACAGCCTGAATTACCCCCAAAGAGGGAAAACAAACAAATTACACTGGTAATTAAAATAATTTCACCTGATTTTGTCATTTTAAAAAAATATTTTTTGTTGTTTTATTCTTTTTTTTTGTACGTTGCAATTTTTTTTTTAAAAGGAAAGTGAGTGAAATCTGTAATTGAGGTAATGGTTTATAGTTTGCATTTTCAGTTATTGTTGTGAGGCTATCATGTTCTTTTGGTCTTTACGTGGTTACAAGTAATTTTATTTTACTTATATTGAATATTTTTCTAGTAAAATGGACGGATTGAGTTTAAATTGGATGGATCAAATTTGGCGGGAGGTTTCTTTCGTATCAAGAGTGTGTTGGGGAGGCCATGAAAGAATATAAATTAGATAAATGGATGGATTTGATCTATGATTCTAATGATTCATAATTTAAGTCGTCTAGATTTTATTCAAGTCAAACATCTTAAATAGAAAATCACAATCTAACACATCGAATTCAAGAGATTACAATTGAATCATTTTTTCACTCATCCAGTTTTACAACTTTCGCTTAGATTGCCTACACTACAACCCCTTAAGTTCTGAGTTAACGTGGAATGATTTGCACACCAGATTGCCCTTTTACCATCACAAACTTGAGTTATATCACATTTTTTGAATTTAACCCTAACACTAAATTTTATTAGCTAATATCACATTAATATTAGTTAGGTCTAATTTTTCAATCCAAACGACCTTGATTTTCATGGTTTATGTGATAAATCCATGGACAAGCCTTGAATCAATTGAAATGGAATTGGCATCTTATTCTTGGACAATGTATCATGTAAAATGAAAGACATCCCAGCGCATAAAGTATCCTTCCCAAGGTCCGAAGAAAGACGCACCCAAGGGGTGTGATGTAGACATCCTATCCCAATGCAAACATTAGCGGTTGCTTTCACGGCTAGCTCGAACCCATGAATTATAGGTCAACATGGAAACAACTTTACTAACGCTCCAAGGCTCCCGTTCCTCGGAATAATGCAACATGTATCAAGGAAAAAAACTGTCAGTGAGGAGAGACAAAAAATGAAAACTGGTACAACGTAAAATCAGTAGCTTTGGTGGCAAATACAATGCTCATTTCATTGTTTTCTCCATTAAATTTTGTCTCTTTACATGCAAATACCACACTATAAATTCAGTTCCCTCAATCAGATAAGCAAAACGAACAACAAGAAGTCAGTAAAAGTGAGGCAAGTCATGGCAGAAAAGGAAGGAGCAATTGTCAAGAAGGGTCATGAGGAAGGGTTAAAAATGGCCCTTTCCCTTCTTGAAGAATATCAACTCCCAGCAGGGCTTCTCCCTCTGGCTGATGTGATAGAAGTCGGGTTTGTGAAGACTACCGGGTACATGTGGATCCTGCAAGCTAAAAAAGTTGAACATAACTTCAAGATGATTAGTAAGCTGGTGAGTTATGGTGCCGAAATAACTGGATATGTCGAGAAGAAGAGGATCAAGAAACTCAAGGGAGTGAAGGCTAAAGAACTGATGCTATGGCCTCCAGTCGGTGATATCTCAGTGGATGATCCTCCTAAAGGAAAGATTCACTTCAAGAGTCTCGCTGGCATCACAAAAACTTTCCCAGTTGAGGCTTTTGCAGATGGACAGTAACCGGAGAGAGCGGCGTATCTTCAGATTTATATGTTTTTGTCTGTACTTGTTTGCTTTCTTCCCACACTTGAACCTGTTTGATGGTCAACTCCATGTTGAGACAAATAAGAATTTGTTGTTAGATGTTTTTTCATGAAAGAAATGATGAAAGATACACTTTGTGTTACCAAGAGTCTTTGTTTACAATCATCAGCAAGTAACATTGGTTTCTGCCCCATGAGCTGAAAATCACATAAAGTTGCACAAAGTAACAGGAACTGTAGATATAAACAAAGCACAATACGAGGTAGAGATATTCTTTTCGTCTACTCTGTCAATGCATTCTGCAGTTGTCAAATTAATGCAATGCTACTGAATAACCAAATTTATTGCAACTTGAATGTGAACCTAACCTCAAATTTGCTGAAAACGCCATCATTGTCCACGAAGTTTCGGAAAATTTGCTGAAAGCTTCATCTCGGTTAATCTTTTTTTTAAAATCAAGTAAACATATATTCATTCATAAACATAGTCAAAAGTCCAGGCGCATACAAGGAATGCACCAAAAGGTAAAGAATCTAACAACAAAAGATGATTCTCTATAAATTCCACCCAATCTTCTATACAACTCAGAACTCTATGGGTGCAACATAAAAAGAAAAGGTATCGAAGTCTACTTCTCAATTGATAAAAGCTCGACTCTACCCCTTAAAAAAGCTCTCCTATTTCTCTCTCTCCACACCACCCACATTAATACTATGCCTTATCCTCCTTAATTCCACTCTTCCAACTGAGCATCAATTCTTTCACAGTTCTTGGCATAGCCCAAGAAGTACCAAACCATTCAAACATATCCCCACCATAACTCATGGAAAGACCACAATGAAGAAGAACATGATCTACATCCTCTCCCGCCTCCGTGCACATGTAACACCATCTGACGCAGTCAACCTTCCGCTATCTATGACTTTCCACCGCCAAGATCACCCCTCTAGTAGCTAGCCAAGTGAAAAAGCACACCTTCCTCGGCACCTTGGATATCTAAACTGCGTTAAAACTTCCTCTTCCCTAACCAAAAGTTTCTCATGATAAGACTTAACCGAGAACATACCATTCTTCCCCATTCCCACCACAAAGTACCCGGAATATCAACTAAAAATGAATTGGTATCGATCACTGCAGATGCTTTAAACACTGTGATAACAGAAGTAACCATGCTACAGCTAAGAATTAAATTAAGAAACCAAATTTCTTATCCTATAGAAATATTTTTCATAACGATCACTCGTCCTATAGAAAGGTGATCGCTAACACAAAACATTATCTTTAATCATTGTTTCAACAGAAACTCTGGTCCTTCACTTAAGGAACAAATTGCTGTCTTGTACTAGCAAATGTTGCCCATTTTAAATCTACTAAAACAAATTGCAGAAACAAATAGGTTCAAGTGCTCTGCAATAGGAATCTTAGTAGCTCAGTTGATTGACTATCTAAACTTTCACCTTGTTGGGAAGGGAACGATGCTCTGACATTCAATTGCCCAGTTTAAGACTCAAAGGACTAAGTTATACTATCATTTCATTATGCAGCAAACTATATTAGTCTTATCGCATTCTCTTGCAAGCTATGATCCTTTGGGAGGAATGGATCAACTATGCCATCTTAGTTTCACCTAGCATTAATCATCTGAAATGAAGTGATACCTAATAGCCTAGGATAATATTCTCATTTTTCATCAATAGATCGTACTTTTGTCTTTAAGGAAGGAGAATGGTTGTTACAAACAACTAAATAGACCAAATAATTTTGAGATATGTATCATGTACAAAATTGTGGAACAAGCTCAATAGAAAATTGCAAGAGTGAAACTAATATGAAGTTTAATAGCACAACAGCTACAGAACTTTAATAGTCTGTATCTTGCATAACTTTTTGGAAGGGGAACCTTGGAGCAACAATAAAGTTGTCTCCATGTGACCTTTAGGTCACGGGTTCAAGGTATGGAAGCAGCCACTAATGTTTGCATTAGGATAGGCTGTCTACATCACAACCCTTATGGTGTGGCCCTTCCTCGGATCCTACTAACGCAGGATGTTTTGTGCCCTGACTGTCCTTTTTTATCTTGCATAACTTTCTGAGATCTCCAGGGGATTCTATCCCCCACCCAAAGTGAATGATTCTATAGCTATAAGTATCTCAGTCACTTTGAAGATATAAAGAAATTTACTCAATACTGCAAATGCTGGTAGGAAGACATTTGTGTATACATGAACTAGGATTGGGTGTATAAACATTCAGCATCTACTAATGAACTTTTCAAGATTTGCTTCATTTTGTTAATCAAACATATGTGTCTCAGCTCAAATACATTTTAAAGTAAATGTCCAATAGTTACCTAAAGATTGCATCAAATTATCAGAAGAGCAGTTGCCTAAAAGAGTGTTTGATTTCCTGAAATTATAATTCCATGCAATCTGGACACTGTGTTCACTTGAGTACAGTTCCCCTTTGGTAGCAGAAAAGCAATGATCCTAAACAGCAAAAGATGTTGTACAAATAAACCCTTTCAACTTGACATAAAAATGTCGTTGTTTACCATCTATGGCCCCTCAAATCACCATAGTATTCAGCATGAGAAGGTGTCACATAGAAGCTTACAAAATGACTACCTATCAAAAAGAAATTTACGGTATAACTAAAAGCCAATAAGGAAACCGTAATGAACTGGATCTAAGACAAGGAACCCTCATTCATTCCATAAAAATACTTTCTCTTTTCCACATTTCTAAGACCTAAGATAGTTTGAAAGAGTGAAAGTCATGCAATAAAGAAGATAATTTCTCACTATGAATCAAAAATGAAAATGTGCAGGGAGAACCGGAACTTCCCATCCCAGAAAGGAAATAAAAACACAATAGTTATTAAAGGTTCAAGATAGGACCCAAAGAAACAGAACATAGTTGTTTATATTCCACCAATATCTCTCTATTATAGCAAAAATATGGAACTTGCGCAAATCTACAGATTGAAAATATTAACAAAAATACCTCCTATACTCTCGCAGGATCAGTCAAAGAAACGTAAAAAAAAAAATCTCTGCGATAGTTTTACATAAATAGACATAATGGTTTGAGCTGACCCGTTAGATCTTCAATAGTTGAAAACATGCAAGTCCAACAGGGTTTTGTAATACCCCTTTTCTATCTCCACTTCTTCCACCTGATGAAGCAGAAGGGCTTCAATAATGAAATCCTCCCAATCAATATTAACTTTCATTTTCCTTCTCCTTTTCTTTCCAGCATTTACGTGTTCGAGGGAGCCTAGATCGACCGTATCAATTGAACCAGCATCTGAAGGATACATTGTCTTATGGATTCGAAACTTTGCAGCCTTTATCTTCTCTTTTCTCCTTTCATATGCCAAGCAACCACTATCGAAAGAAGGAGGCATAGCACTCAATCCCACATCTCTATCAACTATTTGCTTCACTAAAAGCTTTTTGCTCATTTCCGATTCTCCCTTCCACCAATCTGTGTATGAAAGCATGTCATACCTTCTCTTCCTTTTCCTAATGTTATTATCTCTGTTATCTGTAGACTCCTGTACACACATTTCATTCTTCATCTTCGAATATATCATTGCCAAACACTCTTGGGAAATTTGGAATCTATTTGAACTTTCAATCACCAACCTTGTAGAGCGATCCATCTGAAAGTACTGTGAGTCTTTTATGGTGTCGGCATCATCTAAAGCATAATCATTTCCGTTGCTCAAACAATCATCGATCAAATAATCCAAATCAAATCCAACATCTTCAAAATTCTTCTTTTTATCTCTGTTCTTCGACATCGACTTCAACTCCATGTATTGAACAACAAAAGTCGCGTGTTTCATAATATTCTTAACAGTAACATCCTCGCCCCAAGGCAAACCTCGAGCAACCTTCACAAGCCTCTCTAACAACTCCTTATATCTCAACCTACAAGTAACAACCGCCACTTGCAACTCATTCGCCACATCCTCAATCACCACATCAACTTGATTCAACTTTGCAACAAAAACCAAAACTGCTGCCACAACAGGCAACGGCCTCCTCCCCGTCGTCACATACCACTTCACCAAACACTGCACCAAAAAAACACCCTGTTTCAACATCCTCCCAATCATATCCTCAGAAACCTCACTAAAACTCGGTGCATTCCTAATATAATGCTCGAAAGAATCAACAATATCAAATTCAGGCAACTTCAAATCAAGAAAATCGACAACCCGATAAACCATCCGACCTAGTTCATAAATATCACAACCCACTAAATTAGCTACTGTAACAATAGCTAACGGCTTACCATCATTCCTCATAACAACATAAGCACAAGCACCAATGAATACAGTAAACCATCTACCCTGACCGTATTCGCCATTAGTAACTTTCACTACCATATCCTTAACTTCACTAGATTTCGAGCTCGAAAATCCTAATTGGAACGTTATTTCTTCAATTTCTTTCTGGGCATTGTAAGTTTTTGTTTCATGGTAATTATAAATAGTTCCGGCACCGGCGGTACCGGTACGGACTTGTGTTCCAGATGGACCACTGATTCCACCGATTTGGGGATCGTAATTATCGAAATCTTGTATAAATCCACATGATAAGCAAACGGGATTACCTGTTGTATCATCTGAACCGATTGTACGCTTTTGACAATTCTTGCAGGAACGAGAATTTTCCATAGATACAGAAGATTCGGCTCGATTTTTTTCGAGCTAGGGTTTGATTGTTGGTGATAAATTAGGAATGGGAATTGAGGGAAACCCGAATGGATTACATGCTATTTTAAGAGAAAATTATGCTGATAGACAAATATTACTAGTATATATTATACGATAAGTGTATAGTTTCAATTAATTACATTGATTACAGTTTAATAAAATTTGTTATCATACAAATCTGAGGACTCACATATAAATCTGTAAGCGAATATACAAATCTCTAAAGTAAATCTAAAAGCGAATATATACAATTTCTTTGAAAGCCAATTTGTATAATGCAACGAGATATACAAATAGAAAAACTCAATTTGTATAATGTAACGAGATATACAAACGAAAATTGGCATAACAACTAAAATTATAGCTATGAAACATAATTAAATAAAGTATAGCTAAGGAGCCTAATCATGTTTCAAATCTTTGTTATATTTGAAAGTTTCTGGTATAATACCACACACATTTTATATGTCATAATATGTGTTATACATTACATAATATAAATTAGTTTGAGTGTATCTTATGCGAATTATCATGTAGAATGCACATGTGCATACTCAAAGTTAGAGGACATACTTATTAGCTGAAACTACTTGTGTTCTTACTATTTGCCAAGCAATGGTGATATTGAAGTTAGAAGGAAAAGATCACTCTTGTCTCAACTGATATTAAAATCAAAGTTATGAGTTCGATTTTCAAGTGCAACGTTTTGTTGTCTGGTAATGCCAACATCATATCTATGACAAGGCCCACCAGGAGATTGGATGGCCCTGATCGAAATCATGATTGAACATGATGTTTGCTTGGACTTAAAAAATAAAGTTGCGGTTTTGTTATCTTTGGGTTCCTCCTCTTTTTTCATTTTTGTCCTATCCCTTTAACTATTGTCTACTACTCTCTCCATCTCATATTATTTGTGTCAATTTATAAAATCAAGATTAGATAAATTTTTCTTATTTTTCTCTTAAAATTAATTTTTTTTTGAAAGCATAAATATTGTACATATTCAAAAAAAGTTCATCTATTTTTAATCTTGATATAATTGATAAGACATATAGATCGAGTGTATTAAAAATAATTAAAGAATAAATTAGTAAAGTACACTTCTTATTTATAATTTATTAAGGGAAAAATTACTTAATTGAGTGATTTTTAAAAATTAATTACTGATTTTAGCGATATTTTTTATTTATTACAATTTATAGCAATACATAGCAATATTATGATAAATCTACACTTATATTAAAAGTGAATTATGCATACAATATAAATATATTATAAGTGTTTTAAAATATATATTATGTTTGTGTAGTAAGAAATTGACATAATGTATTATAAATCTATTAAAGTATGTGATAAATGTATTATTTATCTATAAAACTTGTATTATATATGTTTTATAAATAATTCTCTGCAATATGTATTAAAAATGTATTATAAGTGTTTAGTAATTTTTTTTTTATTGCTATAGATGGTAAATATTTTCTTAATATTGTATATTTATGTAAGTTTCCCTTAATTAATAGACTAGAGGGCCCGTGCTAACATCTTGGATATTTTTTGTGCAACGCAACTATAAAGTGGTGGAAGCTAATACTTTCCCCATTTGAATGATCTGCTGCAACAATTTTACCTGGATTCAATTGCTACAGTTTTGAAGATCATTAAAATATCAACAATTGTCTATCAAAATAAGGTTTGAACACATTATTAACCAATACATTTGAAAAAACAATATGAAAAAGCTTTAAAAATATTGGTGGGACATATTCAATTAACCATAAAAACTGTTTACTGTACCATATCACCTCATATTTGGAAAATAAGAGATGAAGAAGCTAGTCAAAAGTGCTCTTTCATTTTCATCATTCTCATGAAGAATCAGTGTCTACTTCAAATAAAGAAAGATCCATAAACATAATAATGAAAACGGATGTAATAACTTAAGGTAATCCTAAGATAGAGCAAGCTAATAAAACAATGTATAATGATGACTCGACAACCATAAATAGGATAGAATAGGGCTTTCTGACCTGTATATTTCTTAGAGCAAACTTTTTCAGAAGCAAACGAAAACCAGAATATGCATGTCGAGGACGGATTACAGAAGGAAAGAAAATTTCACAAAACACAAAAAATTACAAACATATTAGAAAAAGATCGAATTGGAGTGCTTACCAGTGGACAAATTAAGAACCAACAGATGAGTGAATGAAAAAATAAACAAAGAGAGATACAACATCTAAGAAAGCGTCCCAATTCTTTTTTTTAAGATGCGGGCATTAAGAAAATAAAATACTTAAATAAGAAAATCATCGATAAATTAGATCCAATACGAATTGGATGTAAGTTTTACTAACCTTATTGTGTAGTGCAGAGTCTTGCTATAGTTGTTATGGGAAGCATTTGCTAGCTTGTTAGGCTTAGTAGCTCTTGCTTATGAAGGATAGAGAAGTTAGGATTTTATGCGAAAGCTTTTCGAATGATTTCCTCGTACACTATATTATATGTAGAATGACCATCTGTATCTTCAGACGTAGACGAACGTATTAGTATTTTGACATTTTTTGAAGTTTTAGCTCTGGATAAAGCAACATTAAGTTGGCCGTGTGAGAAAACTGGTTCACGTAAATAGATTCCGACAAAATCTAATGTTTGACCTTGAGCTTTGTCTATTGTCATTGTAAAACATAACTGAATTGAAAATTGCGTTCTTTTAAAAGCAATAGATAATTTCTCATCTGATAATGCTAATAATGGTATTCTCGGAATAAATACATGTGTGTTTTTGAAGTCACCACTGGCAATAGTAGCACTAATAACATGGTTGTTAAAATTATGACATATTAAACGTGTTCCATTACATAATCCCTCGGAAGGATGTAAGTTTTGCAATAATATAACAAGACAATTTTTTTTTCAAAGTCAATTTGTATGGGGATAAATTAGCAGGATTTAAGGTGTGTAAGAAATCCTCAAAACTGACATTGGTCACCTAGTTCTAGAATTTCATCAATTGCAGTATAAACTTTAGCATCATTAGGAAGTTGATGTATAAGCATATCATTAATTTCATTAACAAAGTCATTTTTTGTAGTTAAAATAACTCGTGAAGTTATAGAAGATAAATCTGAGAAGAATGTCTTTATATTAGGATAAATTTCTTTGAATGATTGATTTAGGGATTCTATTTCATTTGTATAAGGGATGATAAAACTACATGGAATTTCAATTTTATTGTCATTGTTAGTTATTTTTTGTCCATTTCCAATTCCCATTAAATATTCACAAAAAGTAGGATCTTCTTTTGCTCGCATATTTTCGGATAAGCATAACTTTTCAAGTTGATTCCATATTTCAGAATATAATAAGCTTTCACATACAAAGTCTTCTCTTTTTCCATTGCGAACAACATATAGTGTTTGTCTAAAGTCTCTTCCAAAGACTGCAACTTTTTCGCCGAGCAAACGTGATTTACCTGTTAGGTCCTTTAAAAGAATATCCAAAGCTTGTATCATTTTATTTTTGGCCATTGAGACTTCATCCCAAACAATTAATTTTGAATCTAGAATTAGAGATGCTAATGAACTTTGTTTACTAATGTTGCAAGTAAAGTTGTTGTCAATATCAATTGAAATTTTGAAGCTTGAATGTGCAATTTGTCCTCCGGGGAGAATTGAAGATGCAACACCAAAACTTGCAGTTGCTAAAGCTATAAAACTTTTTGATCTTACATTTACTAACAAAGATCTACATAAAAATGTCTTCCTAGTTCCTCCTGGGCCGTCAATGAAAAAGGCAACTGGTTTATCCGAATATACCCTATCGAGAATTGTATTACATGCCATTTTTTGGTGTGTATTTAACTTTGTTTGTAATAGTAGATCCTCTTCACTTGCTATTATATTTCTTTCGAAGAGAACATCTTTTGCTTCTTTAGTTACTCTAGAAGGTATAATAGTTTCAGGAACAAAATTGAATTCTTTTATATTGTGTCCCATTGAAAGTAAAAATTCATTGATATGATTTATAACTGAATATTATATGGATTTTGTTCCCAAATTGGATTTTTTTTTGAAATCTTCAGACATTGAATCTTTAAATATTTTCCATAATTCTTTTGGATTAACAGGATTGCAATAAACTAATATTGTGGCGAATAGACGTGTTAAACTATAAGGCATTTGATAGGTTACAGCTTCATACATACATTCTATTAAACTTTTATCAGAATGTAATAAGCATTTTTTTCTGCAGCTTCTCCAAAAGTATCGCAACATATTCCGTTAACTGTGCGCAAAGTAATCTAAGATAGTATCTTTCCCCTTCAGTTGGATGACATGTGACAATTCTACCAATGGCATTACTATGTCGTCATCGACGTGACCATATTTTGTCTGTTGCTGACCAAATAAAATACTTTGGGAAGTCTTTATATAATAAATTAAGTTCTATAGCATTTTTATTGGTTTTATTCATTTCAAAAAATTCAGTTAGCATTGTTCTTCTTATTATTGGATTATTTAGAATTTGATTTAGTTGAAGTTGGTAGGCAGTTTGAGTCATTTCACTGATAAGAAAAGCAAATAGACGCCATGCAGCTTCTGGAGGAGACACCCATCTAGCAGTTTGATATTGTTTTATTTCATCTATTTCAACATTTGAGTCTTTACTATGTATAGAAAATGCAATTTTATCATGCCCATTACAAATATATTTATAGATGTATTTGACCACCTTAATGTCTGAACAAACTTCACCATTGATATGGCAATTGAATTTACGAAGTAAATAGGGATTATATGGGACTACCCAAGTATTATCAATAATGTATCCTTTGAGTTATATAGGTGTTTCCAATTTTCGTGTTTTGTAAATAGGATAAGAATTTTTTCCCTTTGTTGTTTGTTCTGAAGGTTCTTTAGGATATTTAAATTTGCAATGGCCTGTTTTCATGCAAGGACATGTTGGATTTAGATAGCCACAAGGTCCATGAATCATGTGTTTAGTCACAAGGATGTATAAAGCGTGATCTGTACAATCAGGTAATTTGCCACAAACAATTTTATCATAAGCCTCTGGTGTTAATAATTTATATTTGTCTCTAAGTATAATAAGAAAATATACATGGGGGAGTTCTCGTTTTTGAAATTCTATTGTATACATTAAAGCTGCAACTTTTCTAAATATATACTTTTTTAGTATATCTTTTTTAAGCTCCTCCACTTTTGCTCTAAATACTCGGCTTACTAAATCAGGTCTGTTTTGAACCTCATCACTTGATAGTAAATGTTCTTGTATTTCAGGCCATGAAGGATTGCAAGTCATTGTCAAAAATATGTCGGATATTTCAAAATGTTGTACTAATGCAATAGCATCCATGTATCGTCTACGCATGTCTCGTGCATTCTATAAAAGTCGCAGGTAGTGTTCGTCCTTTTCCAATATTTGAAGAATCTCTTTCACCATGTCTTAATATATCGATAATCCCTTGTAACACCTCAATTCTAAATAAATGTTGATTAAATGAGAAGAAACCTAATCGTTGTTTCTCAAGTTTTATGTATTGATCAACTATATATTGTTGGAACACTCTTCCAAAATGTAATGTTTCATTAGGTTCTATTTGTCTTATTTGAATTTTATAACAATAATATTCACGATAAGAAACAGTTTGTCTTTTCTTTTTTTCTTTTGATAAAACCTCAGATTCCATGTCGAGTATGCCCTCAATTGAAGCCATGTTCATTACATTTGGTAATTGTTCACTTTCACAGTAAATTTGATAGTTAGAAATGTTATATGTTTGTTTGACTTTCTTAATACCACAATGCCATCCATTTTGACTGTGGGAAAATAACAATGGATATTGTCATGGATCATAACATTCGTAGTAGTAATTTACCAACTGTGATTTTTCATTATGAATGTATATTCGAATATGAGGTGAACCCCGCGCATAGCGGAAGCTTTAGTGCACTGGATTGTCCTTTATTCGAATATGAGGTGTATAAACTTTGTCATTCGGTTGTTCTTCTATCCAAATTGCCCCTACTTAGGAGGCATGTTCGTTGGTCTAAACCAGAATCCGATTTAAGTGCAATGTAGAATTCAGATAGTTTTGGAACATCTGTTAACGACTTCAGAAAGATAGTATATGGGTTAGCTTTTGGTATATTCATCAGGTTTATCACAATGGATTCACTAAGATTAGCTGGAAAAGCCATTCGATTTTTTATCTTAGCTTCATTATCATAAAAATACAATTGTAGATTTTTTGGTCTTTCATTCGCAGCAACAAATGAGAATCGTATCCATATGATTTTGCACTTCTCAACAAATACCATCTGTTTTATTGTTCTAAGTGGATATTCAATTTTGGGTAATGAAAAACTTTGTCTTTGTGTGTGTCTGAGTGGTACCTTTCCTTGTGAATTGCCTTCTTCGAGGCATGTTCAGGGGGCGGGATTTTCCTCTTCAATGGTACTGTACCAGCATGGTTTCGTACATCATCAATAAAGTGATACATTTGTCCCTGAACTCTAAATGTATATATGCCACGATTTCTCTGTGCTAGATTTCTGTCATAATTTACCCCAAGAGAGGTGAATGCAAATATATTATTGTATGTTCTACTGTAGGTACGAAAATGTTTGTATTCTTCAGTGTTGCCTAGAAAGAGATTTCGTAACTCCACGGGCATTTGATGAGAAATTAGTTTAATTGATCCATTATCGCAACAAAAACCGGGTGATTCATATTGAAATTTTTTTGCTCCACAAAATTTACAATCAGGAACTTTTTTTAGCGGCACATAATTTTTTGATAACAAATTACAGTTCTGTAAATTTATTTCTAATCCTTTTTTACCTGTAGATAGTAAACTATAATACTGTTATGAACAGATTAAGTTAAATGCAGTATTAGCTTAAGAGAGAGTGACATACCTCTATTTGAAGTAATCAGTGAGGATGAAAACTTCTCTGCTTCATTGTATGTACGTGATGTTGATCCTGATATTTCAAAATTCAATATTTTTGAAACATAGAACTTATATTTTTGAAAATATAACTTATATAAGGACTATTATATAAGGACTATGACTTTTGAAATATCAGTTATATGTTTTCAAAGATTTTTGAAAAGATTTGAAACAATATCAGGATCCTGCTTCATTGAATCCTTTTCTTTTCTTTTTTACATTGGACAATATTGAGAAATGAAATACAATATTCTTTTTGGCGAAATACATAGATATATATTGTTTCTTAAAATTGTCACAAAGTATTTGTAATAATCAGATATTTCAAGTATTTCGTGTTTATAGTAATACTCCACGTACGTAGTGTATCTTTATAAGCAATGACACTAGCTACTAGCTTTGACGTTTACATTATGGTTCGATCTATAATAAAGAGATGGACCGAAAGACATAAAATTGCACGTTTTATTCAATTGATTTTTAATTTTTTTCTTTCAAATAGTTCGGTCTTTAATTTTACTCTTTTAACAATCAGATTTATGTCGAGTGAGGCATAGTTAATTCTTTAGAAACTGAATTCATGTCAGGACATAACATTTAAAATATTACGATACAAAAGATAATTTTATATTCCACGAAAAATTCATTCGTTACGAGGGGCAAGGGGGCAGAAGTTAAAGAAAAAACACAAAATAGTAGAAAAAGTGCAAATGACCACTCAAAGATTCAACTTCTTTTCACTTCAAAACAAAATAGTACAACAATTATGTAACACAATACAAGGACTTTTAATTTAAACTAGTACCACATTTATCAAATAAGCACTAAAGGTCATGTGCGATTAATTTAGACCAAAATTTCTAAACAATAGGATATGAAGCCATAGTAGTTATCCCACAAAGACCATCTTCAATTCCAATATCTCTAGCAATTTTCATGTAACCATTTTCACCCCAACTAGTCCCCCAAGAATTCTTAATTAGCCAATATTTTGTACCATTCTCATCATTTGTACCATAACCAATTATAGTAACTGCATGATTAAGTTTATCCCCACAATTTCCATCATAAACACCACTTTGGTACAAATGAAAGTCTTCATTCACCGCGATACCGACCGCAACAGGCTGTCGTGCCACGGCGGTCAGTAAAGCTGATTCACTCGATGGAGGTAAATTTTCGTAACGACTCATTTTTACGATCGAGTCTTGGCTCTTGCATGAATTTTGAGATTCCTCGTACGGGTAGTCGGATTCCGAGGCGATTCCGCCATTTTTTACGATGAAGTCGTAGGCCGTGGTTATTAAACCGCCGTTACAACCGTAGGTTTCGGTTGTGCAATCGAGTAGTTGTTGTTCGGAGAGTGGAGTTAACTTGCCCGTTGAGAGTTTGTTTGCTCCTTCTAAGGCCCCAACCGCGGAAAATGCCCAACAACATCCTATATATAATGAATGCGATTTGTAAATGAGTTTGACTTTTATATGCTATATAAAGAGGTATTTATCATACATAGTGAAAAGAGATTCATGTTATAGTATATATAAAAAAATTTAATATATTTCGTCAAACAATAATACATAAATTAAGAAAAAAGATGGTGGAGTATTTGATAACCTAATGAAAATGGTGATTAACCAACTTTAATAGTCTAATTAAATCACACTGATCATATAGATTGTTAATTTGCAACACTATATAAATCATCTCATTAACAAAATGAGTAGTTAAATCTAAGTTATTTCTAAAATATTATTTTTTCTTAAAAAGACTAAAAAAAAAAATTACGCATCACATAAGTTGGGATAGATGGAGGAAATAGTATTTGACAAGCTAATATGTAATAAAAAAAGTAAAAGAGTACAAGTAATCAATTTTTTTCTTTTGAATAGGAAAATTGTGACTTACCACATTGACCTTGATCTTTGATGCTAGTGACAACACCACTTTTTCTCCAATCCATGTCAGATGGAACATCACTCATATTTTCATACTTGAATGATGAAATTGTTGTTGGAGATAATTGTTGAGATTTTATAGAAGAAAACTTATTATTAAGTCCATGATTAGTGGTATAATACCTCAAGAATTCCTCAGAAGTAAGATCAGCAAATTTATTGATGCCTAATTTGTATGATTTAGTACCATTATTGTTGAAAGACTCGATAAATTTCACATTCTTTCTGAAAATATTCAATCTTTTCGCCTTTTCTGTATCATTTTTGTAAGTTCTTCCATGACGCGTCATCCACGACTCATGTTTTTTCAACATGGAGGATGATTCTTGAATGTTTCTACAAGTGATTTGAGATGCATACATCCCAACAATCACAAAGAGAAGGATAAATTGTGTTTTCCATTCAAGAACCAAAGCCATAATTACAAGAAAATACCTAGGAAAAATAATTGTGTTTTTGTTTTTGTAATTTGATATTTTAATTGAAAGACTCACAATGATGTCCTTTGGTATATAGGGGGCTATTTATAGAGATGTTAGGATATGGTTGTTTTACGCAAATGTCCACTTTTTAGGTTATTATTTCGATTTAAGTCTATATTTTTGCAAGTCATGCAAATTTAGCCTTTGAGTCTCAAATGACAAAATATTAAAGTGTCGTATTACGTCTATAAAATTTTAGAATGTGGTCAAATATTTTTTCATAAGACTTTCAATTTCTGCAAAAAAAATCTTTATTTTGTGATATAAAAGGTACATAAGCTGCAAAAAAAGAAGAAGATTTTTTCTAGATATTGCGCTAAATGGTCCAAAAGTACTTTTACTACGAGTGATATTATATGCTTTAGACTGAGACTACACTGTTTTTGCCAGAAGGCCAAAGCCCAATGATTGTGTGTGCGTCTTTATAACTCCGGTTAAATGTCATAAACCAGCCCACAGACAAGCAAAGACACTAAATCATTCCCCACTCCACCCTCCGTCATACTCTTATCACCAAATCAAGTGTTCCGATGCAAGTAATTAGGCTAATTAAATGGTTCAAGAATATTCTTAATACAATGCGATTTTGTCCATTTTAGGACAAACTTGCAGAGACATTTTTCCTACAAGACCTCACACCATTAAGAATATTGATCAATATTTTCTTTTTTTAACAACCAATATGACATCATCTTTGCACCCCACACTAAATAATATCTCCAAAAATGGACAAATCTTTTAATATTACTTTTAAAAGATTTCCAAGAAAATATGTTGGATGTTCACATATATCTATACGGTGATATGTATTTAACAACCTTTGCAGCATGAAATAGGAAATTAATTTCCTTTAGATTGAGAGCTACTATGGTCCACTTTTATACCTTCTTATAAATCGTGAAGTTTAACTTCTCTATGATGATAGACATAAGAAATAACAGGTTTCAAACTTCTTCTTTTTTGAAAAAATAAATCGTGTTCAGTCAGATATCTTCATATAAATTGAGATAAAAGAAATATCTTCAATCTCCTCTTTCATAATCATTATTATTAACCAAACTAATATCTATATTGTTTAGCACTTCAGATACTTATGTTACGTATAATATTAATTTAGTAGCGGATCAATTTCAATGAGCCATTCAAATTAGTACTATTAGTAATCGACTCTATAGTTTCTTTAATAAACGCCGATTTTTTGATTAAATTTTGAATGACCTTCTAGTCAAAGTACATTTCAAATATAAAGTCTCCTTCGAATTCGCTTTAGACAAAGGTACTACTGAGATAAAATCGATCATTACGCGTGTTACGATTCATTCGAAATTGGCAGGTCCTATTGATTCATAGTCTCTTGAACACTACCCATATTCATGCAAGAATTGATGATTGAGGATCCATACAGAGTTTTATCTTTAAGATAAAAAAACATATGCTTTCTTCAAAAAATATAAATACTTTATGATAGGAATAAACTAAATTAAGTTCACATATTAAATTTCTCGTCTGATTAAATATCATCATATAAAAAAAAAGAGTGAATTGACATTAATCTTTTTTTTTTTCCCTCTTGCGCGTAAATGTGTTTCTGCTATTTGTACAAAGTCCACAAAGAAGTGTAAACAAGTCAGTGTCTCTCTGCCTTTTAATCAACATGAATGTGGAACTTGCTTTTAGACTTTTAGTCAAGTCTTCTCTTTTTGGACTTAAAAAGTATTAAACATTTCAAGTTATTTGTTATAACTAAAAGATACACAACTATGTTTCCTTTCCATAAATAATTCTAACATCCAATTAAGTGCATCATTTAGACTTTTTAAAATATAAAGACCAATAGATAATATTCAATCAATTTAAAAACATATATGCATAAAATATCTAGTTTAACGAAGAGATTTTTATTACTATTTTTGACCAAACAAGGTGAATAATGGTTCAAATAGTCAACCAACTAACGTATTAAATTTCCTCGTCATGTGGAACTTGCTCATTTTGTTTCTACAAAACTCTCTTCCCATGTACTAATCCGTACTAACTCGTAGAAACTCTTTTTAAAAAATGATGAATCTATATTATCTTAAAAGCATGAACTCTCTAAATTAAATGTTAAATTACTATAATACCTCCAATTAAAAGGACCCCTAACTTTGAATATTAAGTTACTATAATACCCCTGACAAAACACTCGCACTTTGAACAGACACCAACCTTAAGTTAATCCCGAACAGATGCAACTTATGGCTTTACAAAGTGAAGTAGCACTTCAGAGTTCAGACACTTAACTTGCCCAGCAAAAAGTTTCCACCTTTTTGTCGTGGATAACAAATTCTATCTAATGTGTGTTATTATTAAGCCAAAACCATCCTACAAATTCTCCTCTGGCTTCAACAATATGGTTCATTAGGCAGTTAGCCAAAGCATATTCTATATGGTTTTTCTACCGTATTGGAAACAGGAAATTTATTTTTGATATTACAGTTTTGGTGGAATCTCTTGTTAGTAAACTGTATTGGAAAATATTAAAACAGTAACAAAAACTAAAAGTAATAAAACACAGAATCTGGAAATTAATTCAAGAACAAAATCGAGTCCACTGACTGCACAGTGTGTCCTTAAGGAAATTATTCCCCTCAAAGTACCCGAGGTTTTGGAATCTTTCCTCCCAGGATAGAACGATTTACTCACCAAAGTAGAGGTACTGCAAATCTTTGATGACTTCGAACCACTTGATGACTGTATTTCACACGAGTTTTAGGAAGTGTAGAAAGAAGAAGAAGATGGTATATTTTCAGAATTTCGTATAGAACATTCTGAGGATTAACAGATATATATAGACTGTTTACACCTTTTAAGAAAAGGCACCTGTTGGGAAAAGGTTTGCCTGTTGAGAAAAGGTTTGCAACTTTTCGGACAAGGTTGCAACCTTTCAAAAATCCGTTGGAAAAAACGGAGGGAAATTTTAAATTAATCAGGGAAAGAAACGGGTCGCGGGTCGCGGGTCAGGATTTTTTTCCCACTTAATTAATTAAATAAATAAATAATATTAATTAATTAATTAAAAATGTAAAGAAAATTTGGTCCAAAAAGATTATCAATCAATCGACCAAATCCAAATCCAAATCCGAATCCGAATCCGAATCCGAATCCCCGAAGCCGAAGCCGAACCCGAAGCCGAAGCCGAAGCCGAAGCCGAAGCCGAAGCCGAAGCCGAAGCCGAAGTCGAAGTCGAAGCCGTAGCCGTAGCCGTAGCCGAAGCCGAGCCGAGCCGAGCGAGCGACGACGACGACGGCGCGAGGGGAGACCCTCTTCTTGACCCTTTAGCAACATGAAGGAGTGCTTCTACTTTTAAGTAGGAGACTTTTCATTTCCACCACCTATGTGGGACCAAAACTTATTTAATAAAGCAAGAGAGAACATATCATTTCCTCTCCACTTCTTTTTCCCTCAATTTCCCATTCAACCTATCAATTAAACCCAACAATCCCCCACATGAATGGGGAATGTCTACAAGATAAAAGAATGCAGGGATAAGTGTGTGATATACAAGCGAAGATCAATTGCATCTGGATAAGTAGGTTTCCCTTTGAACTTTCCATAGTGAACTTATATAGGATATACTCGATCAATCGGTAGATGCGATATCTTTGAACCGTCGAACTTTGTTGTATAACTAGACAACATAAGTCACATAATCAATCATCAACCATCTATGGTTCTCACGGTTGTGTTCGTTTCAGCCATGAACACCGCCTGGTTTCGTGAATGCATAGAGAATGGGCCTTTACCGTCATTCCCCTTGAAGCGGCTTATACTTCACATTCACATAGGTGATTTCTAAACGTGTAGTCCTATAGACACACTATCTAGTCATTTTTCGTCAGATTTAGATAATCATTAAAAAACCTTTAAAGCTTTATTAACTCATTAAAAAGCCTTGAGGTTTTATCCTTTGTTTCTGAACATTGTCATCATCACGAGAATGGGTTGAGTTATTTGACAATGTTGAACCGTCAATCATAACTTTGTTTGATCTCTTTGAACCTAGTTCTTGGGATCTCCAGTCTACTAGGTAGAGTTACCGCCATGTTGACTTGTCCTAGGCCTTAACCCCATTCCCCTCGATGATCTTTCAACAGCTTCTCTAGATAAGCCTTTTGTTAGTGGATCCGATACATTATCTCTTGACTTTACGTAGTCAATGGTGATAACACCACTAGAGAGTAATTGTCTAACAGTATTGTGTCGCCGTCAAATGTGACGCGATTTTCCATTATACATAACATTTCCTGCCCTCCCTATTGCCGCTTGGCTATCACAATGTATACATATGGGTGCCAAAAGTTTGGGCCAAAATGGAATATCTTCCAAAAAATTTCGAAGCCATTCAGCTTCTTCACCAGCCTTGTCTAAAGCTATAAATTCAGACTCCATTGTAGAGCGGGCGATGCATGTCTGTTTTGATGATTTCCAAGACACTGCTCTTCCACCAACAGTGAAAACATATCCACTTGTGGATTTAACTTCAGATGATCTGGTGATCCAGTTTGCATCACTATATCTCTCAATTACTGCGGGATATTTATTATAATGCAAAGCATAGTTTTGGGTGTGTTTCAAATACCCCAAGACTCGTTTCATTGCCATCCAATGAGTTTGATTGGGATTATTCGTGAATCGACTCAACTTGCTAATAGCACATGCTATATCTGGTCGTGTACAATTCATAATATACATCAAACTTCCCAAAACTCGTGCATAGTCCAATTGTGAGTCACTTTTACCTTCATTATTTTGAAGTGCAAAACTTACATCAATTGGAGTTTTTGCAACATTGAAATTTAAATATTTAAACTTATCAAGTATATTTTCAATATAATGTGACTGTGATAGTGCTAGACCTTGTGGAGTTTTATGGATCCTAATTCCTAAGATTAAGTCAGCAACCCCTAAGTCTTTCATGTCAAATTTGCTAGCAAGCATACGCTTCGTAGCATTTACATTGACAATGTCTTTACTCATTATCAACATGTTATCAACATATAAACAAACAATGACTTCATGATTTGGAGTATTTTTAATGTAAACACATTTGTCACACTCATTAATCTTAAATCTATTTGCCAACATTGTTTGGTCAAATTTTGCATGCCATTGTTTAGGTGCTTGTTTAAGTCCATAAAGTGACTTAACAAGTTTACACACTTTCCTTTCTTTACCTGGAACTACGAAACCCTCAGGTTGTTCCATGTAAATTTCTTCCTCCAATTCTCCATTTAAGAAAGCCGTCTTAACATCCATTTGATGAATTTCAAGACCATATACAACTTCAAGTGCCACTAACACCCGAATAGATGTTATTCTTGTTACCGACGAGTATGTGTCAAAGTAATCAAGACCTTCTTTTTGTCTATAACCTTTGACTACAAGTCTTGCCTTATATTTATCAATAGTGCCATCAGCTTTCATTTTCCTTTTAAATATCCATTTTGATCCTAAAGGTTTATTTCCAGGAGGAAGATCAACCAATTCCCATGTATGGTTATTCAAAATTGATTGAATCTCACTATTGATTGCCTCTTTCCAAAATGCTGAATCAGAAGAAGACATTGCAGCTTTAAATGTTTGAGGCTCATTTTCAAGCAAGAATGTCACAAAATCTGGTCCAAAGGAAGTAGATATCTTTTGACGTTTACTACGCTTTGGATCCTCTTCGATTGGTTTACTTTCCTTTTGAACTTCTCTTGGTCGTTTAGATCTTTCACTTGAGGAATCACTTTTAGTTTTATACGGATAAATATTTTCAAAAAATTCAGCATTATCTGATTCAATTACCGTATTAACATTAATTTCAGGATTGTCCGATTTGTGAACCAAAAATTGACAAGCTTTGCTGTTTGTAGCATAGCCAATAAAAACACAATCTACGGTCTTTGGTCCAATTTTTACCCTTTTGGGCAAAGGAACTTGGACCTTTGCTAAACACCCCACACTTTGAAATATTTCAAGTTGGGTTTTCTTCCTTTCCATAGTTCATATGGAATAGTTTGTGTTTTGCTGTGGGGTACTCTGTTGAGTATTCGATTAGCTATAAGGATAGTTTCCCCCCACAAGTTCTGCGGTAAACCAAAACTTATTAATAAAGCATTCATCATTTCTTTTAATGTTCGGTTTTTCCTTTCCGCAACTCCATTTGATTGAGGTGTGTAGGGGGCAGTAGTTTGATGAATAATTTCATATTCTAAACATATCTTTTCAAAAGGAGATTCGTATTCTCCACCTCTATCACTTCTAATCATTTTTATCTTTTTATTCAATTGATTTTCTACTTCATTCTTGTATTGCTTAAATGCATCAATTGTTTCATCCTTACTATTAAGCAAATATACATAACAATATCAAGTGCAATCGTCAATAAAAGTTATAAAATACTTCTTTCCACCACGAGTTGGTGTAGACTTCATATCACAAATGTCTGTGTGAATCAATTCTAAGGGACTAGAATTCCTTTCAATAGATTTATAAGGATGCTTAGCATATTTAGATTCAACACATACTTGACATTTTGATTTATTGCAATCAAAGTTAGGCAATATATTTAAATTAATCAGTTTTCGCAAGGTTTTATGATTGACATGTCCTAAACGTGAATGCCATAAATTATTTGACTCAAGTAAGTAAGAAGAAGCTTGAACTTTATTATCATCAACAATCATTACATTTAGTTTGAAAAGACCCTCAGTGAGGTAGCCTTTTCCTAGATACATTTCATTCTTACTGACAACTACTTTGTCTGAAACTAGAACACACTTGAATCCATTCTTGATAAGAAGGCCGTCAGACACCAAATTCTTTCGCATTTCTGGAACATGATACACTTTGTTCAGCGTCACCACCTTGTCGGATGTCATTTTCAGAAATACTCTCCCATATCCTTCAATCTTAGCAGTTACAGAATTTCCCATATAGATCGTCGCATCAGGTGTTGCAGGAGAATAAGTAGAGAAGGCTTCTCGGACTGCACACACATGCGAAGTAGCTCCCGAATCAAGCCACCATTCTTTGGGATTACCTACTAGGTTGCATTCTGATAGCATTGCACACAGATCATCAATACCTTCTTTATTTTCCACCATATTGGCTTGTCCCTTTCTTTTGTCCTTTTTTGAAAGACGACAATCTGGAGCTTTGTGTCCAACTTTCCCACAATTATAACAATTGCCCTTGAACTTTTTCTTGTTCTGCTCCTGATTCTTTCCAAAAGGTTGCTTCCTTTTCTTATTCTTTGGAGCAGCATCTTCAACGATGTTTGCTCCCATAATTGTTGAATTTCCACGCAACTTCTTTTCTGCTGTTTTGTTATCTTCCTCAATCTTGAGACGAATCACAAGATCTTCCAACTTCATTTCCTTACTCTTGTGCTTTAGATAATTTTTGAAATCTCTCCACGAAGGAGACAATTTTTCTATCATCGCAGCCACTTGAAATGCTTCATTAACTACCATACCTTCAGCAATAAGGTCATGAAAAATAAGTTGTAGTTCTTGAACTTGGGTTCCAACAGTTCTGCTATCTATCATTTTATAGTCTAAGAACTTAGCAACCACAAATTTTTTCAAGCATGCGTCTTCAGTCTTGTACTTCTTCTCAAGTGCATCCCATAATTCTTTAGAAGTTTTCACAGCACTATAGACATTGTACAAATCATCATCCAAAGCACTTAGGATGTATCCCTTGCATAGAAAATCTGCCTGTGTCCATGCCTCAGTAATCATAAATTTTTCGTTGGCCGGCATATCAGCAGCGGGCACAGGAGGATCTTCGTTAGTGAACTTCTGCATGCCAAGAGTGGTAAGCCAAAAGAACACCCTTTGCTGCCATCCTTTGAAGTTGGCTCCAGAAAATTTTCCTGGCTTTTCTGCCGGTGGCACAGAAGTGCGGCTTGTTGCAGCAACAGTCGCAGAAGTAGTAGCAGTATTAGTTGTCATTTCTTTTTACTGTCAAAATAGATAAACTGTCTTAATATTTCAGAATATCAGACCTTTTACAAAAACAACGACGAAGTTTTTATACTCTTCTAATCGTTGTACAAGTATGAACTTTAATATTCCAACGAAGTTTTTATACTCTTCAAATCAGAATATTTATTTCATACGGAGTAGAAAACCACACAGGTTTTAGTCTCCAAAGACAGAATACAGTTTGATTAGAAAACAATAATAATACTAATTTCCTTAAGATTGTTAGTAAACTGTATTGGAAAATATTAAAACAGTAACAAAAACTAAAAGTAATAAAACACAGAATCTGGAAATTAATTCAAGAACAAAATCGAGTCCACTGACTGCACAGTGTGTCCTTAAGGAAATTATTCCCCTCAAAGTACCCGAGGTTTTGGAATCTTTCCTCCCAGGATAGAACGATTTACTCACCAAAGTAGAGGTACTGCAAATCTTTGATGACTTCGAACCACTTGATGACTGTATTTCACACGAGTTTTAGGAAGTGCAGAAAGAAGAAGAAGATGGTATATTTTCAGAATTTCGTATAGAACATTCTGAGGATTAATAGATATATATAGACTGTTTACACCTTTTAAGAAAAGGCACCTGTTGGGAAAAGGTTTGCCTGTTGAGAAAAGGTTTGCAACTTTTCGGACAAGGTTGCAACCTTTCAAATCCGAAGCCGTAGCCGAGCCGAGCGAGCGACGACGACGGCGGCGCGAGGGGAGACCCTTTTCTTGACCCTTTAGCAACATGAAGGAGTGCTTCTACTTTTAAGTAGGAGACTTTTCATTTCCACCACCTATGTGGGACCAAAGCTTATTTAATAAAGCAAGAGAGAACATATCATTTCCTCTCCACTTCTTTTTTCCTCAATTTCCCATTCAACCTATCAATTAAACCCAACATCTCTTTAGCAATATTAGTTGGGGTGGCTGTTGAACATAACCTCTTTGTATTGCCGGACCAAGAGTTTAGATTCATGCATTTCATTGAGTATTATGGTACTGTCATAAAAAGTATTTTGCTCTTCGAGGATTACAAGCAGGAGCACATAGTGAATCCGTCGGTAAAATATTACACGGTATATATAAAGTTTTTTTTTATATATAATTATTTTTATGTATACATAGATTTTGAATCCCTTGAACATAAGAATAGAGGTTGACTTAGTGGTTTAGAGGTTCAAACTTCATATTGAGGTTTTAAGTTCAAATTAAAAGCACTATATTTTCATAAGTGATAGGATAAATGGTCATGTTGAGATGATTTCGAAAGGAAATATTTGTTACGTTTAGGAATGAGTTAGTTAATGTTATAATTAACTTAATTGGTTCATTAATAAATTGAAATTCATTAGTTGGTACTCTTGTATATTGCCTAATTTGTGTGACACTATCCATGTATTGAGATTCAATTTCACTGATTTGAAAAACTATATTATATTATATTAATTCAATTTTTTAAAATTAAAATTTGAATATTCAAAAACTATATAAAAATCTAAATTATAATTCTTTTCATGTAAAGGCGTCTTCTTCTTCTTCTTCTCTCTCTTTCACTATGAGTTAATTTATGATAGTTCTATGACTCATAAAATTGAAATCTCCGAATTATCTTAGTTGGAGGACCCAAATAACATAGTTAATACATGTAGAAAATTGGTGACATGTTTTAGAAGAAACTGCCATCAAAGATTATGGTAAACAAAAAAAGAAAAAGAAAATGTCAATCAAAAATTTATATAATGGGAACAAAAGACGTCCGGGTTATAAGTTGGCTTACTTAAACTAGGAGTAAAGCATCATTGTTCCTTATTATTGGTTGCACTTTGGCTGAACAAATTTGAGAGTTTTAAGGATAATTACCTATAAGGATAAGGAATTTCAATTGAAGCAAAAAATTTAGAGTTAGATGGGATAAAAATCTATAGATAAATATTTTAAACAATTCAAGAAAATTTGTGATATATGAGGGCAAGTGTCACATAAGTTTTCCCATTCTCGAGTGATCCCCTGTTCATTCTTCCAACAATTTATACGGCTTGATGAGGCACATAGGTTGCTCGATCAGGCCAAATAACCGATTAGTATTATGCCTGAGATTGAGCAAAATGAAGGTTGCATTAATGATAAAGATCTCTGGGGAACCGCTGACCCGATAAGGAGAAGAGATATACAGAGAGGAAAGGAAAGACAACTATAGAGTATACCCCGACACGATCGTACGAGGTCACAATTCACCCAATACGATCATTCAGGGTGAACAAGAATTGGGGATCGGATGGAATCACTTGAGCCCTGATACATTTTCGGTGCCATGGAGCTGTCAACCGCATTTCCACCACGATTTTTCTCCAAACGAGAAGCTTTGGCTAGCCGTTCACTCACTCCCAATGGCCTGCCATTTAGTTCATTCGTTTTAGCAGAAATAAGTAAATCGGATCATTCAATGTTTATAAGGAGATCGACATCAGGTATTGTCCTTCTTTTGCGTGAATGACATTGCTTTCTCTAGTAATGACTTAGCTTTGGTTCATCCGTAGTTCCATATGCCTCAGCCCACGTAGTTCTTTGGACCAATTCTGGAGTTCACTCTGTGAGTGGTTTTTCCTAGCAAAGAGATCAAACACGGAAATAAAAAGCAAGCTCGCCTTCCTTTTTGATCATTTTGATAGATTAGGATAAAGAAAATGGACAAAACTGATATATATATATATATATATATATATATATATATATATATATATAATAGATTAGTTTTAATATAATAAACTACACATCCAACAAAAATAATACATTAGCATTGTGCTTTTTACCTATATAATTCATTTTTATATATATAATTCATCTTTTTTGTTTGGTGAGACCCTTATCCAAGGTCTTCCTTTTCATTT